>NC_037602.1:11753973-11925487 GCF_003073045.1 Pomacea canaliculata | reverse complement strand
TATCACCCGTTTTTCTTTTTATATCTAGTACGTTTTTTTTCCAATGTTAGCGCTGCAAGTAGCACATCCTGTTTCTATGGATCTGGCGCAAGAATGTCCTAGGTTCTGCCTGAACACTGATAAATAATTCGCTTTTGTAATGCTATAGTTGTTTAGGTCTTCAGAGATTACACTATTCCTGTTCTCTGCACCAAGAACACTTAATTATTCCTGAACACTTCCATTTCGGCTGTGACACATCAACCTGTGAGCAACTGTCGTTCTTGAATTTACCCCCTCTCGCCAGTTGCCTCTGCTCTAACTGGACTGCTGTCCCATTGTTGACTGTCGTCTACCCACCCTATTCTCTGCACCATGTCAATACCCAGTGTCATCACCGTTCCAGTCGGACGGTATCGCCGCTCTCCCCACACCACCACCAGATAAAGGCAGCAGCCGACCTATGACCCCGCGCTCTTTGTTTCTCGAGTTGCAGAGTTTAGCACGCCTTTGAGAGGTACTCTTCAAGCGTGACAATAGAAAAAAAAAAAAAACCAAAGATACTCATCGATAAAAGGCTTCACAAACCTTGAAGACTCTGAGCACGGCACATCAAGTTTTCTCATCACACTTGAGTTAAAAAAGTTTTGCCAATCACCACTAGACTTAAACGGTGCAGTTCTCAAAAGAGCAAGCCAATATGCTCCTCATCTAGATACCAGTACTTATATACTTCAGAAGTTACTCGGTACATAAGAAAAATAAGCAAGATACTGGATACTTGTGTCACAAACATCATGTCTCTGTAATGTTTACAGCATATTCAATACACTAAGCCACAATGTAAATACAACCACTTTTGGAGTTAGTAAACTATTATAGTTTTTAACACTAAAAGAAATATCAATGGAGTTACTATATAGTAATGGCACTATGTTTCAGGTATTGTAGAAGTATCAACCTTTATTTCTGGCCCTATACTGTGTGTGTTCCGTATCGTATCGTTTCGTACAAAACAAGTTGACAATTCTTCGGCGACAAAGTTCCAGACACACAGTAAAGAAGTGATTGAGTTTTGGTGATACATGAGCATGTTGAAAATGGCCCACGCCAGTCTGAATGTGCTGTGACCTGCACCAGAACTTAGCACTTGTCCAGAAACAATAGCGCAAAAAAACACTTTCAACATTCTCTGTAAAAGTAAAAAGAAAAAAATTAAGTTTCTCGCTGAAAAAGATTACATTATTTAGTCGTTCAAATTTATAACTAATTAGAAAATAGCATTTAATTGTATCTAATTAACTTGTGACTTTATGTAAAACCACAAGGTAATGTCACGAAGGAGGGCCGAAGAGATAGATAAGATAACTCTGTATACTGTTTCTGATTCTCATCAGGTTTTGCACACAGGTATGATTATATAGACTAAGTATAAGACCACAAAGAAGAAGAAAGAATGAAATGTAAGAAGGATAACGACGACGATGAGACGCACGATAACATGCTGCAACAACGATAACTAATACCACAACGCTGATGGAGTTGGAATGAAGCAAGACAAGCAAGCCAACGTTTCAAAGTACAGACACATATCTTGATCAGCTATTACAGACATTGTTTATCTGTCGGGCTTAAGTCCACACAAAATAATGTAGATAAAATACTTGTTTTAAATAAAGTGAAGCAAGGGAGAAGGTAAATACGTCACCTTAACCGTGGCATAAGTATATTTTTTGTCTCTTTATTATCGACATCTTTGCCACGTATTTTGATGAAGAGTCGAATGTATTCATCCGTGTTAGTCACTTTTCCAAGGGTTTTCTTCATGTTACGATAACTGATTTTTTAGTAGCTAACCTTTGTATACCATGTAATAACTTCAGCTCATGTGGGGTTGATTGAATCCACATGCTTCTGTGGTACATCATTGAACATCGCTGCACGTCTGCAGACCTTAACACATACTATGATTCTTAAATAACGAAGAACTAGTAATCACAGATGGGAAAACATGTGCAATTTTAAAGGTCTTTTCCGGCCACCCAATTACCATTTAGACCACAACTTCATAAATTGTCAATCCCTAAAGCCAACACCATAACTTGCTACGTCGTTGCCCCTTCACTTTAATTTGCTTTCATTCACATTGCCCTACAATCCCTATTCCCCTATCCCATTAACATCACCCCCCCTCGTTCACACCGCGCCATGCACTACCCACTATCCTCTCAATCTCACCTCCCGACACTCTCTGCTCTCCCCGTTCCCCTGACAGCCACCCCACTCCCTGATATTAGATTTGGCATCACTTGCCCCGTCCTTTACCTCTACTCTCTCATAACCCATTTCATACCAAACTTTCACCCTCACACAACGCGCTTATCCTCCTCTCCACCTCTGTGCTCTAAACGACACAACCTTCATCCCAACCTCACCTCCACACGCAACATCCAATCATCCCCGCCTCCCAACCCCTATTTACCCGCCCTATCTGCCCGCACTCACCACACTCACCCACCACGTCCTCTCCCACCGAGATGACCCTCAACCGCCTTCTATAATTAACCAAGACGTTAACTCCCTACGCTCCTCCGACGTGTTTTTAAAAGTCTTCCCGCAATCTTCCACTTCACCTGCACTACCACCCTCGGGGTGTTAAGTCTACTGATACACACACCAATTTACCCACAAACCCTTAACAACGTGTAATAATCAATAAAGCACCTATTGCTCAGCCTCTTCACCTCTATCCTCGTGCTCATCTTACATCATGAAATAGTTTACAACGACTCCCATCCATCACCTCAGCTCATCTCTCATTAGTGAACATAGTAGACCAGCTCCTCACCCTCTCCCACCTTCACCCCTCACATCCCAACAGCCACTACTCCCAACCACCCCCTAATCTGCCTTCTTCTATCCCCCAACTAATGCCACGAAAGATAACCTCCCTTTATAAGTCCGGCCCTCCTCCGCCAAATCCCTACCCACCCTTCCACCCCTGATACCCCTACCACCTTCACCCCTGGATCAAATACCTCCTTACTGTTCCGAGGATTCGTCAAGAACTGGCCTTAAATAAGGCACTCTCCGATGTTAAATGCGCTGATTGCATGGTTGTTAGTAGCAGCACAGTTCAATGTCATTAGTATTGCAGTCATTGAGGATACTTGGCGCGATCTGTGTCATCTGCTGGACATCAGGATATTACTGAGCGCTACGGACGGAACGATACGGGCTTTCGACGGCTTTCAAATATCTGTAAGTAAAGACATGCATAGCTCAGGTGGAAATTTGAATGCATCAGTAAACTCTTCCATGTGCCCATGTGCCCGGAGAACGATCATAAAACAGCAGGGGAAGACATACGAGTGAAGCATGCACGATGATGTATTAAATAATTAATAAACCAAAAAAACTAGAATATATGATAATTACTACTTAAGTTTAAATCGGTTTACCCGCTCCATTTTCTTCATAGCGGCGACTTAATACTAAGGTAAGATCTATAACAAGCCAAAATTGAAACCAAATGAAAAAGAAAACAATAAGATACAATAAAAGGTTAAGATAAAATCCAGCTAGTTTGTAAGCTTAAACAAAAATAAGTATTTTATAGTATAATCCTGATTTTATTAACTTTCCTTCGTTAAGGTTTTAAATAGTTTTCGCTCTAAGAATTTGCTAAATCTAATGAGCCAAATGCGCGCCGCCCTAAAAGAAAGCGCATGGTATGAACTTGCTGGCAAAGACAGGTCAGAGTAGAGGAGGACTACGTGAGCGTGACGAACAAGCTTACTTTGATTATGATGACCGAGTTGCAGACGACGATGAGCGATAGAGGAAGGAGGGAGAAGATGCACAGGTCTATCCAGTGCCAAATCATGTCGTGGAATTCTTTGTATTCCTTCCCTAAAGGGGTGCAGTGCGGGACTGTTATCACCTGACTGACAGCACAAGTCGCACATCAGAGCGTGAGGCCACTCCTTAGTGTGATGGGAGCGACTGCTGCACGTGACCATAGCAGATTTTGTGCAATGCATCTTTACACTTCGTGCTTCACAGGCAATAGGCACACTACTGTGACCGCAACACTGCGTGCGAGAACCTTACTGTTCACTAAGTAGTACGTCACCCAATGTTTACAACTTGAGCTGAGATGCCCTTCACTCTTGTCATGTTATTACTGTCATTTGGTCCAACAACACAAGTCACAAAACTCGTCACATGTAATGAAGTCATCGCAGAGCACACGTCCCGAACATAAAGTCACTGAAGGAGACAACTCCTGACTAGTCACATGTCAATAATAGGAAGGGAGTCCCCAACCCTCTAATTAATCAGACACCCATTCCGTTCCTCATCTGGGTTAACGAGGGCAAGTACACTGTGCACGCCTCCTTCCTTAAGCTTACTTCTATACAACTTTATTAATACATAAATGCAGTTCCAGATAGTACCCGCACAATCAATATATAGCAATATATATATATATACATGCCTCTACATGTTGAAATAATTTCTCTCTCACACACACTATATTTATATTTAAACACACACATTTTCAGTGACAATGGAGACAGTGACCTCTGCCATTCCCTTTTCATTAG
Source organism: Pomacea canaliculata (assembly GCF_003073045.1). Classification (NCBI taxonomy): domain Eukaryota; kingdom Metazoa; phylum Mollusca; class Gastropoda; order Architaenioglossa; family Ampullariidae; genus Pomacea; species Pomacea canaliculata. The sequence goes on along the minus strand of NC_037602.1, from coordinate 11,920,898 downwards.
AGAGGTGGACGTTTAGTGTCACACTGACATTTCATGGCTTAAGAGGCAGGAGTTGCCCAGCAGATTGTGTGAATACCTGTTGTGATCGAGTGCATTGTGGACAATGACGTTGGTGTTAGTATACTCAATACCAAGACCATAGATGAAATGAGAGTTGATGGCCATCAAGACGACTGCGATGACAGACAGGACGACACATGAGGTCTGCTCGTTGCAATGCCGCTTGACGTCATGAGGAAGACAAACGGAAATGAGACGCTCAAAGGTGAAGGCCACTAGGATCCAGACACTAGCGTCAAGCGTGACGTACACTATCCACGTGTGAAACTGAAAAAGTGGATATGACATGCATGTAAAGCTACATTTCAGTCGTCTCACTCGGATCTTAAATGCGTAAATTTCCTAGTAAGCAAAGGAATTTTCTTATGCTGTCCCTTACAAATCTCCCATATATGGTCCTATTTAAAAAAACAGATGCCCTTTAAAATATCGAGGCATGATTTATTTAATTTACTGTTCCTACCAGAAAAGTTAAGGATTATATAATATATTTTCAGATGGGACTATGCTCACGCTAAAGACTTAGTCTGATAGAATCTACACCGATGTCAGTGAGTTGGAGTGCACAGTATGACCAATGTACAACACTCTGTCATCTGGAAATTGAGAATGTTACTGACCACAACATAGCAAGGTAGTGACCGACAGAAAGTAGAGCCTATAAAGGTAGTGAAACACTGGTTGATAAGCATACGAGTGTACAGCGTTTTAAGGTATTGGCTTGTGAACACGTCCTATTGGCAGCAAGTAGCCTCACCTTGCACATGAAAGTACTAAACTCCCGTATGTCCACATCGGTTAGGTGAAGCAGCCATAGGCGAAGGAGGCCTGTGTACAGCACCATCGTGTCGACGACGGCCAGCACGATGAGGTAGAGAGCGGCGTTGGAGCGCCGCATGCTACTGCCTGAGAGGACGGCAATGGACAACGCGTTACCACACGTGCCGACTGCCAGCAGCACGGGAGGAAACACACTCAATAGCCGGTTGGTCGTCGTCGTAAGCAGCTGCACTGACTCGTCTACAGGCGCGGAAGTGACGTCATCTGCGTTTGGCCGTAACGTGGGAACTTCTGTGGACGCGTTGAGAGTGGCGTTCTCCATGACTGATTGTTTATGGAATGTAGAAGCGACCTTTCAGCTAGTGATTAGCTTCGGATAATTACTGATCGGCAACAGTGCCATCTTTCTGTAAAGTTGTGAGCTTCTCAGTTTATGACGATCATCATGGTGGTCCAGTCTTTGGTCTCTAGCAAATAAGAGTTATGTTTTTATTTTCGTCATTCACCAGTAATAATCTCTACACCAGTACCTTATTAGCTTTGGCAACACGGTGTATCTTGGACTGTCACCTGAAAGCCATCATTAATATCAACGAATGCTTTTTAGGACTATCAAACGAGATGTTATGTTCCTAAAAGTCTAACAAGGTTACTTTTAAAGATGAAAGTACCCCCCCACCACCACACACACACACTGTGTGACAGACAAGGAAGACGACTGAGCTTAACGGCCAAAGTCTACGAGTCGCGCGCGTTCTTATCTGTACACACCTACAGAGCCGTTGCAAAGCATATCAAACAATGACTTCTTTTAGTGTCACGTTTGTTGTCATAAAATTCATCAAACATACGGATATGATGATTAATAATTTGGTCCATTCGTTGAATTCCCGCACGTCTCTGCGGTTTATCAAAGGAAATTTCCGAGAAAAAATGTAACAGAACGATGCATTTATTACTATGCAACAAACTATGAAACAGAACGATCCATTAGGCAAACTTTTACTGCAGGTGATCATTGAAAAACTCAATTTTCGCTCATTTAAAACTAAATAAAAATTGTATTAAACATAAGAAGAAATAAAACTATTCCCTAATATTCAAAATTTCGTTCTTACCTGAAGTAGTCAACTAATTATTCTACATTCTTTGTAACCTACTGGAATTGATGAAGGCAAATTTCACGTTATCTCACGTTAGCCAGAGAGCAAAATTAGAGCGTGTGAAAAAGGATGTAAATTTTACTCCAAGAATTTCAGACTTCATATTGAAGAAAGGCGTACCAACATATGATCCCAGGAAACCTCCATCTGAAAAACCCAACAAAGAAATAAAGCACGCGGGAATAACATCAGAGACTTCTCTGATCTTACATTTCTCACAACGAAACAAGGATGGGGAGACAACCATGGGACTATGCGCAACAGAGGGGAGACAACTTCCCTAGACGGATAACCTTTTCTGAATATTACCTTCGCGGACCCAAAATCAGCTAGAAATAACTCACTGGAAACATATCAATGTACCCCAATCTCCATAAGAAATCTAAAACATGTAAGTGACAGCAAACAACACCATGGAGAATGTAGGTACCCGTGCCCCCAAATGTCCCGCCATTCCCCAAACGAGAGGAGAGCTTTAAGAACGAGACCAACTAGTAGAAAGCAGTGAATATTAGAATATGTATCAACAATAATAATTTTATTTGTATATGTACTACCTGTAGGACTTCCATACTACCAGAGGCGTGAATCAGAAAGCCACATCAAGGAAATAGAGCAATATCTAACTGACCTTATGTCATCTTTTGATAATCCATATATTTTGTTATGCAGTCACATGAATGTAAGAACAGCAAATATAAGGTATGTAACCAGAGAAATGGATTATGTGAGTGAAACATCTACTAAAAAGAACTTGAGAGGTGAGATGCTGTGCCATGATGTACAATCTAAGGATGTAAAGCTAAATGCTTATAGTAGACTGTTTTTAGACCTGTGTATATGCTTTGATTTAAGTATTTTGAATAGATGGTGTAATAAAGAACAGTCAGGGTCTTTTACCTTCATAGCAGCAAGGAAACAGTGTAGTAGATTATTGTATTGCTTCACTAGAATTTACCCATGCGATTATAGATTTGACCATCAGTGATAGAATAGAATCTTCACACATACATGTAGAATTTAAGATTCAGTATGACAAGAAACAATCTGAATTAAAGAAACTAGATGTGGTACAGAAGATGGTATGGAATACACAGAAAGTTGACACCTTTGTCAGCAATGTTTTATCGCAGGGATGCACAACCTTTTTCGGCCTGCGGGCCATATCCATTTCGGACAGCCGTGTCGCGGGCTATATCCATTTCGGACAGCCGTGTCGCGGGCCATATCCATTTCGGACAGCCGTGTCGCGGGCTATATCCATTTCGGACAGCCGTGTCGCGGGCCACTTCACCGCAAAAATACAAAAAAATAGAGCAGATACCATTTTTTTTATTAGAAACAAGTTCTACTTACCATTAATTATGTAGTAATTAGTGAGATATTTGAAGTTGTTTACCCGAAACCAACTTCTGAATGTCCGGCTGCATCGTAGAGACACCGTCGGAGCACTTAATCGAAATGTTCGTCCATCGAAAAAAAGATTGAGAGACGCCCCTACGTGGGGATAAATACTTCTTTTTTTTTTCGTTTTTTTAAGGACTTCTTTTATTACTAACATGCCGATTTTTCTGTGGGCAGAAGTTTCGCGGGCCGGATGGCACCGCGTCGCGGGCCGGATATGGCCCGCGGGCCGTAAGTTGTGCATCCCTGTTTTATCGGAATCCTTTACACTTACTCTAAGTGAGGCTACTAATATTGTGGCTTGGGATACTGAAACAGTCTCATATGTGTGGCCAATGAAGGAATGAAAAAGGCTGGTGAATGTATGACAAAGAATGTAACTAGTCAAATCACAAGACGGTATCTGTCTCTCTTTGATACATGGTTTGATAACGAATGTAAGACAAGAAAAGACTAGTAAGAAAAGGATAAGAAAGTTTAGAATGAAGAAAATGCAGGAAGAGCAGAGAAAGAAAATTTTGTAGAAATCTGCTAGCAGTAAAGAAAGAAAGAAAACAATCAATCAAATGAAGTCGCTAAAAAGTGCAGTCAACAAACCAAAGGACTTCTGGGAGATAATGAGGAGACTGTATTGGGGCAAGTAAGTGAAGAGGATTGGGTAAAGCACTTCCAAACAATAATAAATGAAGGGGTGACATAGAGAGTCAAGATAACCCTTGTAAAAGTACCAGTAGTGAAATACAAACAGACGTCCAACAGATCACAGAAGAGAAGGTCAAAGAGGCAATAAGTTACTTAAAAAGTGGTAAAGCAGGCCTAGATGTCAATAAAATCTTAAAAGTGGTATAACTCCATTCCTTGCCAAACTGTTCAATTCTATGACCAGGGAGATTAGCCCAAGGAATAAAAAAATCGTGATTCCAAGCAGCCAAGAAACTAGAGAGGTATCTCTCTTAATAATACATTTAGTAAAGTCCTTACATACATTCTAAATAAAAGATTAACCCAGTGGGCAGAGAGCAGCCAACTAGTCGATGAAACACAAGCATATTTTCACCTTCTACGCAGCAATACAGAAACAATTATCTCAGAACATGAAGCTATACGTAGCATTCATGGATTTTCAGAAAGCGTACAATAGTGTGCAACGAGCAATATTACTACAGGAATTAACAAAACTAGGTATACAGGGTAGTTTGTGGAGTTCTCCGTCAAGCATCCAAGAAAATTTGCTTAAAGTTCAACCAACTAAAACAAAAATTGTTGTCTGCCGAAAAGGTGGCCACTCAAAGAGCGATACAGAGAGAAGACATCACATGCTCACATCTTTTGCTTCTCTTCATGTCGGCGGTTTGTTGGTATCCCAGACAACTCTTTTCACCAAAGATGACAGTTGTTTCAGTTTTCATCAGACATTTGAGTGATAGAGTGCACTACGGCTCAAACAAAGCGAATGAAATAAAGTGAACCCGTGAAGAACACATGTTTCTTTTGTTAAGCACTGCTTTTAGGCTCAGGGTTAGTCACCCAGGGTTTTTTGTTAGGATAAAGGATTATCAGGTAGAGAAGAAGTGATACTGTTGATCTACTGTCGACGACAGGGATTATCAGGTAGAGAAGGTGAGGTTGCGGCCACTGAGCCGTCGCAGTCCAATGCAAGCAGGAAACGAGTTCGGCAAGCGGAGCTGTAACTTCCTGTACTGCCTTATAAATGATTAAAATCCATTTCCCATGTTAGGAACATGTAGGACCCAGCTCTCACCTTCATTAGATAATTATAGCTCTATACGTGGTAATCGTTGAGCATGCTGGCAGATATTTGTGACAGTCGAGTTAGTGAACCCTTTAAAACCGAATAAGACCACGAGGACAATGTTTGCTCGGTTAATGTGTGTAGCGCATGACGGTAGAGAAAACAGCATTGCATGGCGAGATGGATGACACACCGACAAAGAACGAGAAAAAATGTTGATGGTAAACGGTGAAATAACTTCTAGCTACAGCTCTACAAGTGTCCAGCTTGGGGTCCGGTGTAGGGACAGAAGTCAGTGATCAACGAGACCTTACCGCCGGCCAGACACCTTGTTTATTCAAAGCGCGACCAATCACGGATGAAAACATAGACGAAGTTGTAAACATATGACATGGTCGCCGCTAGTCACACATCACGTGTAAAACAAGTCCGTGCTCATACTTACCCGTGGACGCCTCTACACACGCATCCATGGGGCTCCAAGATGGAAATCATGTCAGACAGGGCAAACAACTTGTAACCAGTGGCTATTCTTCATCCATAATTCAGAGCGTTTACGTCATCAGGAGAATGTTACATCAATGTCTGAACACATAATCATAAATGACGTAGCAGCTTACAACTCCTTTATAAAGAACGCTAACTACTTTCTCCATTGTGTCTATTCTCAACTGAGTATTTTGCCCTTGCTGCAATATTTTACTTCAAATGTGCTGCAACATACATACGCCAGAATACAATATTCATTTATCGTATTTAAGCGCGCGTCTCTCTATGCATTGGTTTTTAGGTGTGCATCTGTGTGGACAAAAAATGTGTGAGATTTTGCCATTATACTTATTAGAAAAATGAAAGTTTATGTTAAAATGTCACTGTATTTCATAGCTACACCTCATTTAAGTGACTATTTGATGTATTACCCTGAAGAGTCAAGACTGTACTGCAATAATTCGTCATAGCAGACTAGGGGAACACAGTAACTCAAGTCAAAGTAACATAGAGCACCCCAGGTAAAATAAAGTGCTCATTACACTAAGGGTAACCTGAGTAAGCACTAGACTAGGGCTATGTTGAGGAATGACTAGACTAAGGGTAGGTTGAGGCAGCGAGTAAACTAAAGGATGGTGTAAGAGCTCAGTAAACTGTCAGTAGTTTGGAACCGACGATGATTATGATAGTGATAGTAATGATGATGATGATGATGATGATGATGATGATGATGATGATGATGATGATGATGATGATGATGATGATGATGATGATGATGATGATGATGGTTGTGTTGCGTGCGTGCGTCTATGTGTCCGTGTGTGTGTGTGTGCACGATATATGAGAAGTAAGAAGGTGGGGTGGAGACACTCCTCCTAATAAAAGAAAAAAAGTTGGTAACCATAACGACTTCCTCAAAATAGCTCATATCCGCTCTAGTTGTTGCACCTAAGCAGGTGTTGAGTCACAGCTGCTGCAGATGGAGAAGAAGCAGTCCCACTGCAGCGCGTTATCAGAAGCTGTAAGCAGCATCTTCCCACCCAGCTTCTGTTGCCATTCGTTCTGAAAGAGCAGATTTATGCCAGTAAAATGTCCTCCGTACTTTTGTAGAACTGAAATACAGAAGTACTGTATACAACTGTTTAGATAATAGTTTATGTGTGAGTGAAAATAGACATTCGGATTCTGTAGTATGTCCATCGTATCTTCTCGTCTTTTTTGTTGGATGCAGGCAAGTAAAGCGTGCCTTTTATAGAATAGCTTTGAGGTAAAAATACTTCCTTTTGCAATGAAAGGCACTGTGCAATCTTCAAATTCACTATCGCTACTTCACTGTCTAAGCACAGTGAGAGATAGTGAGAGAGAGACAATGATATTGCAGCTGTCAACTGGCTGTTAGGTGCAAAGACGGAGGATAGGGCTGGATCTTTGAAGGCTGCAAATGCTCCTATCCACACCACTGTTTTAGTCAAGAAGGTGTAAACATGTTTTTGCTGCTCATTGGATAGTCTCCACAATGCCTCTTTGAAAAAATAATCTATTTATGCACTTTTATGTGTGCAGATACTGCCCCTTCTTAAAAAGAGAAAAAAAACCTAATAATCTTCTGATAAAGCGAGGAAAATACACTTGTGATGTTGTCTCTCCGTCTGTTAGCAGCCTGACTGCTGATCTGGGGACTGAACTTTGGGACAGAAATCAAACGATTAAAATTCCTGCGACATCTTTAGTGACATCTTTGGCGAGTGTCTTCGAATACAAAAGAAGTTGACATTTTATTACAAACGCTTTCCTCCACTGTGTGCGTCATCAGCGGCAGACATGAGGGTGGAGCTAGAGTGATACACAGCGATTTAGAGGGCAGCCAAACGGCATTGAGAAAAGGCCATCTTTTACTGGCTTTAGATACTTACCATTACCGCCTTGAATTAAGACCATTAGAAACTTGAATCCACACATTTTTAGCAGGAGTATGCTGAGCATTATGGTACTTCGGAAGAAGTTCTTGAAAACGTAGCTTTAACAAATTGACCAACCAACGGCAGTGAATAATCATACCAGCCTACTGAAGTTGACCGGAAATATCAAACTACTGTAACAGAATATCAAATTTTTTATAATTATAAAACTAGTGTAATTGAATATCACACTAGCTAGCGCGCTCTCTACTTAGTAAGGACGTGTCCTCTTAACAATGTCATTTTGCGGATTGACAGTTGAATATATTCGCCAGCATTCGTATTTTTTTCTCGAATAAAAGTGCACACAATCTTTACAGGGAAACGTAAACAGTCTTTGATGAACAACAATAAATGTGCTTATGCTAGCAAGGTTTGTGGTTAGCTAAGTCTCTAATAAACCTTAAACAAAGAGCAACACATGTGACAAAGCAGAAATTTTGTTTATAGTTTACTTCCTTTTTTAATTATATACCCTGAAGGTCCTACAGTGTCCAAAGTTCTAGAGCACTATGTGTGTTCTTGCCTTCAGCGCTATCCTGTTTCTCTGGATCAAGAACACTGTTCTTTCTTGAGCACTTCGTGTTTCCGGCTGTGACATCAAGAGCTGTTGAGGACACTGTCAGTGCTTCCCTTGATTTAACCCCTTCGCCCGTTTGCTCTGCTTGCAACTGGAGCTGTGGCTGTGTGGCTGTTGTAGCTGTTGTAGCCGTGGTTGTTGTGGCTGTCGTCTTACACTGTTCTCACTCACCATGTAGACGCCCTGTAGTGCGACCGTTTCTATGGACGGTCGCCGCTCTCCCAGCAAGCGCCACCGTGTCTTTTCTTGTCTCGAGGTTTGCAGAGGTCTTAAAGTCCCTGGTACTCTTAAGCTTGACAAATGGAAAAACAGAACTTGCGATAAAGAGGCTTCACAAAAGTATGAGGCTCTTGTACACTGCACCATAATAGGTTTGTCATCACACGTGAGTTTAAAAAGTTTTTTTTCAACTAGTTGTTATTACTCTATGGATTATATGTTGTGGACCACATCAGGACCAGCTTGAGACCAACGCTAGCAGACCTTTAACGAGGCTCAACTTACCAGAAGATCTATGCTAGTTTGGATATGCCTGTTGTCATGGTGACCCATTCACTCATGCTAGATACCAGGTAAGCTGTTATCTTGCTTGAGGATACTGATGACAGTTAGAAGTAATAACCAAGTAATTGGATACTATGTCACAGACATCTTCGTATCTGTAATGTTTATAAATCTTTACTATGCACTAACGAAGAGTCGTCCTGCCAAGTTATTCACAACGGCAAACTCACTAAGCCTTTCATAATGAAAACCGGAGTAAGGCAAGGTTGCATATTATCACCAACAATTTTCCTGATGCACATAGACAGGATTATTCGCAAGACAACAACACCGGTATCTAGGGGACTTTCACAAAACAGCTAGAGGGCTAGAGGACCTGGACTTTTCAGATGACATCAGTCTTCTATCTCATCGGCAACAACATGCACAAACCAAACTTAGTAAGCTAGCAGAGGAAGCAGAGAAGACAGACTTAATAAAGGTCAACAGAAAGAAGACCGAAGTGATGAGAATCAACAACAAGCGGAACTCCCAATCATAGTCAAGAAGAGAACATCTTGGAAACAGACCACTTCGTGTATCTGGGGAGCATTGTTGACAAGGACGGTGGAGTGGATAAAGACATCAAAAGCCGCATCAACAAGGCCAGGCATGCTTTCAACAGCGTACGCCCCATCTGGAACTCCCGATTATTATCCTTCCGCAGTAAGACCCACATCTTCAACACCAATGTGAAGGTAGTTCTACTGTATGGTTCTGAAACCTGGAGAGTGACAAACACCATCAACAACAAGCTCCAGACCGCTACTAACCGATGCCTACGCCATATTCTGGGAATAATATGGCCTGCAAAGATCTCCAACAGCAGCCCGTAAAAAAGAACCAACCAGAAAGCCACTAGCCAAGACATCAATAAGCGCAAATGGGACACCCTGCGCAAACCAGCTAACACCAATGCCAGGCAGACATTTGACTGGAACCCTCAGAGGAGGAGGAGAGTTGGGAGACCAAAGCAGATTTGGAAAAGAACAGTAGAGAGCGAGACATCGGAACCACATGAGCCCAACTGAAGGGTGCTGCCCTATATCGGCTCCTCTGGCGAGGTGTTGTTGCGGCCCTCTGCCCTCGAGGTACAACAAGGACTAAACTAACCACATGTACTGACGATGTTCTATGGTAAAGTCATATTTGTATTTTTGTACTATTAGTAATATATCTATGTGTATTAACCTGATATTTCCGCACAGTAAGTTATATAGCAATGGCACTAATTATATTTCAGGATTGTTAGTCGTATACTAACCTTGTATTCCGGAACTCTGATACGTGTGTGTTGGTGATGACCATAGGCCGTATTCTTCGTCTACGTCCAAACAAGCTTAACAATTCTCCGCGAAAGCGAGTTCCAGACACACAGTAGAGAAGGAAGTTGATTGAGTTGTTGGTGTACATGAAAATGTTGACAATGGCCCACGCCATACTGAATTGTGCTGAGACCTGCATCAGAACTTAGAACGTTGAGGACAGCATAGCGCAACAAAACGTGTGTCACAGGTCAAGCACTTTTCGTGTAAGAAAAGAAGATTCTTACTGAACAGTAAAGTCAAGTCATTCATGATCTAATAAGCATATTATTTAATATTTTGTTGTGAGTTTTGTATAATCAAAAGCTAACATGTCACTAAGAAGGCACGTAAGAGGTTCCTCGGAGACAAGAGACGAGAGAGAGAATTCTGTATAGGTTTCTAAGCAGTGTTTTTCGCATACAGATATGGTTCTAGACTAACTATGAGGATCACATGAAGAAGGTGATAAAAAGTAATTGATGACGACGATGGCGAAGATAACATCTGCAACAACGATGACATGTACCACAGCGCTGAATGGTGGATGGAGGACAAGATGATGATGATGATGGTGATGTCTATTTGTAAATCGCAGGTATCCATTCAGAAGAATGCTCATTGCGCAGCAAAAAACAAACATAAAAAAACAACAACAAAAACCCCAAAAACCACCCCCCCAAAAAAAAAAAATAAATAAAAAAGAAGAAAAAGATAAAGTGAACAAATGTATAAAACACCAGAAAAATAAGAATAAAAGATAGCGGCAGTGTACAATGCGTAACAGAACAGACACCCTCTTGACCAGACGTGGGCAAAGGGCGGCCCGCGGGCCGGATCCGGCCCGCCTCCTGTCTCTGACCGGCCCGCCCGATGGCCCGCCCGCCAGTATATATACTATATATACAGTATTGTGTAAAACTGAGTTAACTATATTAGTCCGGCCCTCTGACACCATCCCAATTTTTCATGCGGCCCCTTGGGAAAATTAATTGCCCTCCCCTGCTCTTGACCAACTACAACACATTGATTCTTGTGAGGTTTACCCACACAGGAATAATGTAGATAAAACACTTATCGTAAACAAAGTGAGAAAGTGAGAAAGGACAAATACAAAGTGTTACCCTTAACCTGTGCAAAGGTATGGAGCACGAAGAAAACTGCTCTCATTTTTACATCTTTATTATCAACATCTTTACCAAATGTTTTTCTCCATGTTTAGACATATTATTTTAAAGTACTTAACCTTTGGATACCATGCATTCCCGACTATTTTCTGTAAGGCTAAGATCTTGATTTTCTGCTGGCTAGTCTATAAAATCGATGGTTTTCTGTATTTTAAATGAGTCTTGATAAGCGTAGAGATGAATTATATCGCTGAAAATTACATGTCTGGGCGATGATGCTTAACACATAGCACTAAAAAAAGAGCACGCTAATAGATTTCCAATCTCTGTTAATCTGTTTCAGTCATAACAGTTTAGGAAACCCAGCCCATGCCATCACAGAACCACCTACTGATAGCTGTTTTGAAAACATTTTATCCCCTTTCTCAGTATGGTGCGGTACACTGACAATTACAAGGGCCATTCAAATTGAACTGTTTTCCTTTGGAATACCACTTTAGCTCATTGGTTGGAGTTGAGCTGAATCCACATTGCTATCTGTCGTACATCACTGAACATCGCTGCACGGAGAAGACCTTTGTTTGACACATACTGTACAACGAAGAACTAGGTCCATGACATCTAATTTTAAAGTTTGTTTGTAGTCCAGAACTTAATAAATTATCAGTTAAAGCCATACTTATACATATCTTTTGCTCTTTCATTCAGTTTTGGTTCTCAAGCATAGTTTTTTTTCAATTAGTAACATTCTTGGTCTTCTAGAAACGTTATTACATTTTTTACTTCATTTTTTTGTAATCACTGTTGCTAATGTTCTTATCTTTGAAGGTCCTAATCAACCTTTTTCGGCAAGGATTCATTATTATTTGCATAGTTCGTTTAGACAGAATTATTGACCAGATTAGTGATGACAATTCTAACCAGTGCAAATAATATATTTCTTCACAAAATCAGCAAAAACTTAAACATTTTACTTGTTACAAATATCCCCTGAATGAATCTATACTTTTGCACCATTCAGCACATTGAAGAATTACGCTAAACGTGGTTTTTTAAGTAATTTCAGCTCGCCTGCACAATCAGGGTGTTTATTAATGTGTGCTGAAAAAATACACGAATATAGTTTTGATCATTAGTGAGACATTTGTAGGTGAAAGACGGGGCGCATCTGTACCTTTGGATCATACTGCTCCGAGGAACTGTCACGAATGGTTTCAAAATAAGGCTCCACGATGAGATAGGCGCTGATTGGCATGGTTGTTACCAGCAGCACCAGGTTCAATGTCATTAGTGTTGCGGTCATGGAGGACACTTGGCGTGATCTGGTGTCATCTGCCTGGACATCAGTATGTGTACTGGGCGCTACGGACGGAATGACACGCCGGGCCTTTCGACGGCTAACACATACCTGTAAGTAAAGACATGCATACCTCAGGTACACATCAAGTAAACTCTTCGAACACGCACCATTTCGCTCATAGCGGCGCCTTAATACTAAGGTAAGATAAATAACAAGCCAACATCTAACCAAAGGTAGAAAAGAAAAGAAAAAGAAACAATAAAAGGCTAAGATAAAATTAACCTTGTTTGTAAGCTTCCCGCATTATGTCCATACCTGAGCATGTGCTAGCGGGGGAATTTGTTTTATTAAGCTCCGGTAAACTCTATGCCATGCCAGTATGCAAAAACAATAGGCACCTGAAATCTTTTGTGCCATCCGCAGTCCAGCTACTCAATCACAGATGAACTATCAGCGGTGTGTGTGTGTGATGGGTAGGTGTGCATGTGTGTGTGTGTGTGTGTGTTTGTCCATATACATATATTTTGGAAACAGGGCACAGCTCCCATCTAAATTGCCCGTTGGGATTAATAAAGTCGGTTGTTATTATTGTTATTGTTATTGTTAAGCTTGAATAAAAGTCAGTATTTTATAGTAGAGTCATGATTTTATTAAATTTCCTTCTTTAGGGTTGTAAATAGTTTTCGCTCTAAGAGTTTGCTAAATGCAATGAGCAAAATGCGCGCCGCCCTAAAAGAAGGGCATGGTATGAACTTGTTGGCAAACACAGGTCAGAGTAGAGGAGGACTACATGAGCGTGACGAACAAGCTTACTTTGATTATGATGACTGAGTTACACACGACGATGAGCGATAGAGGAAGGAGGGAGTAGATGCACAGGTCTATCCAGGGCCACACCATGTTGTAGAAGTGTTCGTACTCCCTCCCTAAAGGGATGCAGCGCCGGACTGTTGTCACCTGTCTGACAGCACACGTCGCAATCAGAGAGTGAGCACGTGACCGTAGCAGCATTTTGTGCAGTGCATCTTTACACTTCGTGCTTCACAGACAATAAGCACATGAGTGTGACCGTAACAATGCGTGCGAGAACGTACGTGACTGTTCACTAAGTAGTACGTCCAGAGAGGGAGATGTCTGCACTCTGCTAGCATCACGTTTCGAAGGGAAGCAACTGCGTCACTACTTTTCTTAACAAGTAAGGACAAAGAAGGAGTGCAGCCTCTCTATATCTACGCTCTCTGAAACTACCAGAGTGCAGCCTGTCTATCGCTTAGGAGGAGGAAAAGGAGAAGGAGGAGAAGGAGGAGGAGGTGGTGGTGGTGGTTATTCAGTCTACATGTAAAGACTCAGTGGATTGTGTGAATACCTGTGGTGATCGAGTTCGTCGTAGACAGTGACGTTGGTCTGAATGTACTCATCATCAAGCCCATAGAGGAAATGAGAGTTGATGGTCATCAGGACGACTGCGATGACAGACAGGAAGACACATGAGGTCTGCGCGTTGCAATGTCGCTTGACGTCATGAGGAAGACAAACGGAAATGAGGCGTTCAAAGGTGAAGGCCACTAGGATCCAGACACTAATGTCAAGCGTGAAGTACACCATCCACGAGTGAAGCTGAAAAAGTGGATATGACATGTATGAGGCATTTTTAAAAAAAACAAGCAAAAACTGCATTCAAGAACAAGGCGAAGCTATATTTCAGTACTCTCACCCGGAACGTAAATGCAGGGTAACATCTAAAGCTATTCCTTACAGATCTCACATATTTTGTCTTTTTTTTTTTTTTTTACAAAAAAGCATGCCTTTTACAAAGTGAGACATTACTTAATTTACTGTTCCTACCAGTAAAGTTAAGGATTATATAAAATATTTTCAGATGGGATTATGCTCGCTCTGAAGACTTAGAATCTACACCGAGGTCAGTGAGTTGGAGTGCACAGTATGGCCGAACTACAACACTCTGTCATCTGGAAATTGAGAAGTTTACTGACCACAGCATAGCAAAGTAGTGACCAACTGGCTTAAGGGAATGCCCAAAGTATTGCCTATAAAGATAGTGAAACACTGGTTGATAAGCATACGAGTGTACAGCGTTTTAAGGTATTGACATGCTAGCTTATGGATAATTCGCTTGCAGACATTTTGACAGCAGAATACGTGCTATTGGCAGCAAGTAGCCTCACCTTGCACGCGACAGGACTAAACTGCCGTATGTCCACCTCAATTAGGTGAAGCAGCCACTGGCGAAGGAGGCCTGTGTACAGCACCATCGTGTCGACGACGGCCAGCACGATGAGGTAGAGAGCGGCGTTGGAGCGCCGCATGTTACTGCGTGAGAGGACGGCGATGGACAGCGCGTTACCGCAGGTGCCGACTGCCAGCAGCACGGGGGGAAACACACTCCATAGCCGCTTGGTCGTCGTCATCAGCAGCTGAACTGACTCGTCTACAGGCACGGAAGTGACGTCATCCGCGCTTGGCCGTAACGTGGGAATGTTTCCTTGAATCACTTCTGTGGATGCGGTGAGAGTGGCGTTCTCCATGACTGATTGTTTATGGAATGAATTACGGGCCTGCAGAGAGCTGAGTGTAGAGACCTTTCAGCTAGTGATTAGCTTCGGATAATTACTGATCGGCAACAACGCCATCTTTCTGTAAGCTTCTCAGTATGAAGATCGTAATGGTTGTCCCAGTCTTAGTGGAAGTCTCTAGCAACTAAGTGTCGCGTTCATTTTTTTCGTCATCTTGTAGACAATGATTTCTCCGCTTGGCAATTATCTCATTAGCTTGGCAACACAGTCTATCGAACTGTCACCTGCATCCATCAATAATATCATTGAGGGCTTTATATGACGATTAAACGAGATGTTCCTCAATGTCTAAGGTTACCCTGGGAGATGAAAGTTCCGCATGTAAAAAGGACACACCAACACACACACACACACGCGTGTGACAGACAAGGAAGATGTCCGAGGTTTGAAGCCAAAGTCTAGGAGTCGTATCTATACACACTCGTGGACACCTACAGAAGATTGGCAGAGCTTATCAAAGTCATTATTAAGCATCATGCTTATTGTCTATTAATTCATCTGACATACGGAGGTGTTGATTAACAGTTTGGCGCATACTTAGTAAATCCGTTTGTGTTTGCTGTTGAACAGCACACCCCTTTCAGAGAAAGAAGTCTAGCAGAGAGATACATTTATTATTAAGCAGCAAACAGAGCGATCCATTGTGTAAGTGTTTACTGCAGATGATCTTGGAAGTATACAAATTTGGCTCATTATCAACTATAAATAAACAATAAACAAAAAATTAACTCTAATTTTCGTACTTTCGGCAAGTGGTCAACTGAAAATTTCACATTCTTTGTAAGATAATGTAGCTGGTTAAAGGCCAATTTCACCTTATCTCACGTTATGAGAAGTAAATCCCACTGGAAAACAAGACTAAATTTGTTAATATGACATTAAAATTTACCTTTACCCCGGTGTCACCCATATATTTCGTCGTTCCCGCACATAGCAAGGTTTTCTTGCGCCAGCTTAATGATAGTAAAGGAATCCCGACTCTGAAGTCTTGTACTTGATGTAGCGGAGAGACTGTATTGTCCTTCCATGCTCACACCCCTTTATTTGTCACAAAGACGACACGATCTTGCCTCAGACTAAACACATCGACATCATAGCACTATGAGTACTTGTCAGACACTGTAGGGTGTTAGTCTTTCGAGGTCTTTAGTAACCAGCCTTGTGTCATAGAGAAGATCACAGTTGTCGCAGGCTGGCACACACATCTGAATGTTTGTATGAAGACAGTTCAGACAGAACCAAAGTAGTTCCTACCACCTTCTTGTCCTAATGTTCGCATGTTGCTGTTCACACCGAGGCGGCGACGTAAGGACCGTGGCAACCAGTCACCTTCTCTTCATGCCTGCTCGCGCAACCACGTACTCAGGTAACCGATTCTAGAAATCTCATTGGCAGAAA
Source organism: Pomacea canaliculata (assembly GCF_003073045.1). Lineage (NCBI taxonomy): Eukaryota > Metazoa > Mollusca > Gastropoda > Architaenioglossa > Ampullariidae > Pomacea > Pomacea canaliculata. The sequence goes on along the minus strand of NC_037602.1, from coordinate 11,904,445 downwards.
GGTCTGCTACAGCAGCTGGCTTTTCTGTAATCGTTCTTATTGTCATTGGGCTGCGTGCGTCGCTAAGTGATCATTGAGCATTCACAGGACGGGGGAGAGCGCTCGGGCCAAACACTCCAGTGACGTCCACACCTATGCCAGGCAGTCGCACTATGACTAAAAGTCGGATGGAATCGATAGTTTCTTGAACTGTCAGCGAGCTGCTCATCATTGCCTCCAGAGACTGATACCTGAACAACAGGAAATGACCCGAAACGAGTCATATATTTAGAACGGTCAATGGAACAGAAAAAAAATATTTAAAAGCAGTAGGAAAAGAAATATACAAAATAAACTGTTCAGTTAAATAAAACTTCAATTTGACACTGCCTCTGATTTTATAGGAGAAATATTTAATTAAAAATGTTAAATAACACCTTTTATATGTTACGCTACGGTTTCCATACTTTCTTCCTGGAGTGAGGAGAGCGGCTCACTGACCCAACACTGGTGACATGAAGCGGAAAATAGTCTATCAAACAGTCTATAATGAAGACCTAGCGTTGAAATGTAAGGTGAGCACTGGTAGTAGCGACATGACATTGTTAGTGTTAGCGCACCGCCAAGTCAAGCCACTTTTTTATTTGATGTTTGCTGAGGGTGATAATGTAGGACATATATAGTGTAGTGTGCGATTAGGCAAAATATAATTAGCATTCTTCTTTGTTTCCTATTATGCATTTAACCATACATTCATATCTGCATAGACAAATTTCAGAGTACACTAACAGTGCAGCAATGCAGCTTACGAGTATGCTAACAAGTCACGGTCATCACGTGTTTGTACATCTGTGATGTCGGAAACAAACATTTATAACTAGTGCACTTTGTCCCATTAATAGAGAGATTTATTTTGTAATATTATCTCGTTCTTGCTTTCTATAAAGCTGATGTTGCTACTTTTTAAACCGGAAAAATAAAAAGATGCTACAAAAGGAAGCCGGCAATACCGCTCTAAACAAACACCAAACAAACAGGACGACAGAAACCAGTAGAAAGAACCGTGGTGTACACTCGAGACTACAATGTTATGGAACCTACAGCAGCCCTGGGCTGATTGGATCATAATACCGCCTACCACAAATAAAATTATCGGAACACTGTTGCAAAAATTACTAACCCACGTAAGTTGTTATTATTATATGTACTTACATAGCCGCATGTTCCAGCCAAGTAGGCAAGCTCATAGTGCTTGAAAATAATGATAATTAGTAAAAGCTATCACTAAGACTGCAATTGCTTCACACTGTTCATGTCATAGGACAAGAAGCCCACTGTACACACGGTACACACTGTACACGGTACACTACACACTGCAATGCTGGGCGCTTCACCGAAGGCGACAAGATTAGATCTAGACGAATCCTCGATCAAAAGGGCGATACCTACCACAATCAACAGCACACAGAGGAAAAAAGAAACCTTGTTTAGGCAAGGAATTACTTCTAAGATCTACGCTCACATTAAAACTCACACAACATCCTTCCACTCTCATGTCCGCCAGTGCCGTCTGCTTCTCTATAGTTTTTCGCTAGAGTGATCTCCCTTTGCTCGCTGACACTCGCTAATCAACACACGTTATTTACTGTTGTAATTTACAAACGGCGAAGGGATTAAACTAACTTTAAAACGTAGAGGCACGACTGATCCGTGACACAACATTTATTAGCGCCTATCTCCAGCACCAGCAGGGCTGTAAGCAGTGTACAGTAAGTACACGTGTAGCGCTTGTCGGTGAAGAAGACGAGCTCAGCGAGCTACACAGGAAGATCAAGTCACAGACCAAAGAAGAAACAAAACCATAGTTGGGTGGGTGATATGACACAACAGCACACAATGGGGCCAGTTTGTCTCAAGATGAATTCAGTAAGGACATCCAGCCAGGTGGAGATCAGAGAGAAGAACAAGATGAAGAAGAAAGTCATCGTCAAGCAGGTAGCAGCAGGGAGATCACCCAATCAATGATGAGACAGTAGATGTGAACATAACGTTTGGTCTTCAATCGCTAAATTAATGACGGCATCCAACCAAAGCTTTATTAAGGCATCCAAGCAAAGAAGTTCAAGCATGGCTGGAGCATTATATCGCTGAAACACTTGTTCACAAAGCACTACCTGGATGCACAACAACTGTAGAAGTGACTGCTACACATTACTGACCGGGAAGAAAGTGGCATGCTATGGAGACCGTTTTTTTTTTTAGTAGATTAAGATGTTTAGGAGTTACAGTTTACAGTTCGTAGTTCCGATCTACAAAGTTGTTATTAATCTGTGATAAAATCAGACTAATTAATACTCAAGATAGTCTCGTCTGTACATCACATTCTCCATAGATTGCTAAAGGATGCACACCATAAGGAAACAGAGAGGACAAACATCGCCTCATCGATTGTGCGACATTCTCACCGATGAATTGCACAAAAAAACCCGTTATGGCAGTAGATAGAGGAGGCTGGCAGTCGATGGGACAATAGAAAGATGGAGAAGAAAAGCAAAAGGCCACAAACAAGCAGTTTGTTCAGTGTAGTGACGAAGAGGCGTGTGTCAAATAACAGGCACAAAAGTCAAAACAAGTCAAGAATATCTGAAAACTACCCGAGGACAGGAAGACGGTATTCACGCCCATAGCGAGATTCTCGAACTATGAGAGCGCCGTGTTACATGAATGGTGGTTACAGTAGTTACAGCACTCACCCTTGCTGTTAGCATGGACATGCTTAAGTAGCTATGTTGTAGTACTGAACTGACATATGGTGCACCTAATGCTGCTATCACATAGTATAATCAAATAGCCAATAGCGTTCTGTTAAGGAAGATTGAGGGATATGAAATGAGAAAAAGAATTCAGCGTGAGCTTCTCGAGTAGTCAGTAATATAATGTGAGAAATATGGACTAACTTGTATGAATATTGAGTAATAAAATGAACGGAGCAATCAGTAACAGAAGGAATAAAGTAATTGGCCATGAAATAGTTCATTGATCAGTGAGAAAAGGCTTGCTCACGCCACTTTACTGAATAACAAATGTTAAATAGGAATGAACTTGTTGGGCTGTATGTATGAAGAGAGGCAAAATGGGGAACCCATGGAAAAGTGTCTTGTTCCCGAGGTTTCTGCCCCGCGGGAACTACTTTATGTTACTTTACCCCAGAACATCTTTTCCATCGCCTTAACTAGATTTCCATGTGTAAAACAACATCATCGGGGTGCGCACCGCTTTATGACTTTGGAAGCAAGACCATTTTCTTGAGTCCTCTATGTTGCCCCAGGGCAAGAACTTACTCGCTTCATAACTATCACCCCTGGTTAGTGTATAACACCTCAATGGTTTTGTGGTACACACGGCAATCGGTATGTTATTTTTGTGTACAGTACTCAGTGTGTCTTGTAATGTCTGACATATTGTTTGGTGGACAACATACCTAGTATGCCACATATTTCGGTATGTTAGTGTGCAATATATACAATCTGTCGTGTGCTTAGTAGTTTCCAGTATGTTGAGTATTCAGTATCATTTTATTTGCACTTGTAATCTTCGGTAATTGTTATGCTGGTAAGAGTCGGAACCCAACCATCATCATCATCTAATCATCGAACATTTCTCATGTAACTGATGAATAAAAGACACCATCTATTGTAATTTATGTGCTTATTTCAATATAAGAAATTCAGGTAGATATCTTTCAGAGAATAATGAAGGGCTTTCCTTCCCACGGAAATAAGTAGAGTAATTATCATTATTGAAGAACGATTACAGAATCATTATCAACTATCGGCGTTTACACAGAGGGCTTTTGTATGCTCCTCCCTCTCTTTTCTTTTTTTATTCTTATGCACAGAACCACGCGTGTCCGTATGTAAGAAGGGTGCATGTTACTGTTTTATATCCTTCATGTATATATATATACCTAAACACACTCTGACGCCTGTGTGCGTGTGGGGTGTGGGCGTGCATGCGTGTGTGTGTGTGTGCGCATGTGTTGACGCATGAGTGAGTAGGACCAGTTGATGTAGACAAGATAATGTGGTTGTTGCTAAGCATTCTTCTTCCCGACATCACTCAAAGATAGACACAGAGAGAAGACATCACATATGGGGCGCCAAAAGGGGCATGTTCTCTAATTTCTTTGTGAAGCTATACAATGTATTTTATACTTATAGAATTTATTCTATACCTATTCAAAGCATTCTATACGTATATAATGCGTTTTATATTTATACAATTCAATTCTATAAGTATAGAATGCATTCTATATTTATAAATTTCATTCTATGCTTTTAAAATTCATTCAGTAGTGATCTCTATAGCTAGAGAGGGAAAAACTCGGTAAAAATCAATTTCATTTATGTTATTTTCAGAAGGTGCTCTCCAATTAATTATATATGTATTATTCTACTAACACTGTTCTACTGTCGACGACAGGGATTATCAGGTAGAGACGAAGTGGTACTGTTGTCCTACTGTCGACGACAGGGATTATCAGGTAGAGAAGAAGAGGTTGTGGCCACTGAGCCGTCGCAGTCCAATGCAAGCAGGAAACGAGTGCAGCAAGCGGAGCTGTAACTTCCTGTACTGCCTCATAAATGATTAAAACCCATTTCCCGTGTTAGGAACACGTAGGACCCAGCTCTCACCTTCATTAGATGATTAAACCTCCACGTGGAAATCGTTGAGCATGCTGGCAGATATTTGTGACAGTCGAGTTAGTGAACTCTTTAAAACCGAATAAGACCAGAGGACAATGTTTGCTCGGTTAATGTGCGTAGCGCATGACAGTAGAGAAAACAGCATTGCATGGCGAGATTGATGACACACCGACAAAAAACGAGGGTGAAAATGTTGAAGGTCAAGGGTCAAATAACTTCTAGCTACAGTGCTAGTGTCCAGCTTGGGGTTAGGTGTAGGGACAGAAGTCAGTGAGACAGCAATCAGGGAGAACTATAACCGAGATAGACTACAGGTCAGTGGTTTGTGCTGGTATTACATCTCTCACAAAGCAGTCATAATTTGTAGTGTTACTTGCCTTGGACACGTTGGTCGTGTGTTGCTGTTAATAACACACGAACGTAGCTGTTCATGTTAGCATGTGATTTTATTTGAAGGTTGCCATTTTGAGCCTGTTGTACTCCCGTTTTCCCCAAATAGTGATATTTCCTGCTTTGACTAGAGCAGTTCGGTGTAAATTCCGTTTTTAGCCGAATGCAGGTGAGAAGATGCTCTGTTTGACTTTCCCTTTACACTTGATTTCCCTTGTACACTTAGGGTACCCTGAGAAGCACTAGAATGAGGGTAGGTTCAGGAAACACTAGACTGATGGTGGGTTGAGGCAGGCAGCAAACTAAGGGATGGAATGAAGCGGTCAGTAGACTATCGGTAGTCTGCAGCATCCCGAGCGGTCAGTGATGTCATCGCCCCACTGACCATCTTCAGCGCACGTTATTATGGCCACCATCCCAAATATATGTCAATATTTCATAAAATCCTTGGAAGAAAAAACGAACCGACAGAAATCAGAGCTGTGTTATTTTCTGTTCGATTAAGGGAGGGAGCAGGATGGCGTCCGCCCAGGCGCTGCACCAGACAATGTCGTAATGGCATTTCAAGCGGCGAAATATCACTGCAGAGGACGAACATATTTTTGACAGAGCAGCTAATTGCTCAAGCGAAGGCTTTTGCTGAAACGCAGTGACACTTGCAATTTCAAATAGGCGGCCAATTACAGGGAGAAAGAACTCTCATCGATGAATCAAGCACATGTTGTCAGTGATTACGGTGATAGCGAAGGCTGCGGAGGGGAAGACAATGACGATGACTACGATAAGGACCCCTCCTGATGATGATGATGATGATGATTGTGTGTGTGAATGATATATCAGAAGTAAAAAGGTGGGCTGGAGACACTCCTCCTAATAAAAGCTAAAAAGAGTAGGTAACCATGACGACTAATTCAAAATAGCTCATATCCGCTCTTGCTGTTGCACCTAAGCAGGTGTTGAGTCACAGCTGCTGCAGATGGAGAAAAAGCAGTCCTACTGCTGCACGTTATCAGAAGCTGTAAGCAGCATCTTGCCACCCAGCTTCTGTTGTCATTCGCTCTGAAAGAGCAGATTTATGCCAGCAAAATTTCCTCTAAAAAGTACTGTATACAGCTGTTTAGACAGTAGTTGATATGTGAGGGAAAATAGACATATAGGGTTGGGGACAATATGGCAGCGAGGGAGACGAGATGGCCGCCGCCTCCACTTAAAGCTGGCCCCTAAAAAAAGTGATCTGTAACAGCTCACCCCCAACGCCCTTAGGTCAGGTCAGGTCAGTACACTAACGATGGTGAGGTCGCAGTGACATTGTAAATTGTGGTGGTCCTGTCGGGAACTGTTATGGTGTGGCGTGGTGATCCTAGAGTCGACGTGTAATCTTCATAATCACCGCTGTCCTCTGACAGCTTTCAATAAAATCTATATGGGGGTGTGGGTGTGGGTGGGGTGGGTACCTTTAGTGTCAAACTTTTCGCATGAATTGTACGCTTCGCATGCTATCTTTAGTGAAAATTTACAATAATGAGGGAGACGGGGAGATGATATGATACCATTAAAATCAGTCCTTTGGCCTTTCAAGGACAACACTGTTCATCGGCTTCGTGGTGGGTCACTGGGTCTCTCAGACTGTGCAAACTCTGTGACCTAAGCCTGACAAACCGAAGTTCATTCACTAGTCTGAGGAGTAAGCAGTAAAGGGCTCTCATCTCTACATTTGGTGATATTACTATGATTTAGGAGTGGTTTACTCGCTGATGTTACTAGTAATTTAGGTGTAATAATACTTGTAATGTTTATTTATGCTTGGTGTATGATCTTGTAGGTGAAATATCTTCGCGACAAAATGTTCAGGGGCAGATAATTGGTGAAGAAACTCAAGAACGTACAGACATAAAACAATTCGAACTTGTTCTTTAGGATAGTAGTCTCCAGTGGCAACCTTTGTTTATATAACAACAATAATGCCTTCCTTCATCCCGCAGGCAATTAACTGTCATCACGAAGAGAGGAAGTGACTCGCCCGAGCCGCTGCAGCGAGTGACAATGACAGTGTCATCGGCTGAGAGGGTCAGGCAATTGTGACATGAAGGCGAGGTCAAATATTTATCACACAGAGGCAGGATCGGAGTCAGTTGTGACACCAGAGTGGGAGGAGGTCGCTCGACAACACTTTTCGAAAGTGGAGTCTGTATCCCTGCTGCTCATCCACCAGTTGTCACAGCAGCCTGACAGCGGCGCCTCCTGGCGAGTCCTTGACAGCAAGTCATGGTGTAGCTTCATGTTTATACAGCAAGTAAACATGTCTGTAGAGCCATGGCATAGCTTCTTGTTTATATAACAAGTCTGTAGAGCCATGGTGTAGCTTCATGTTTATACAGCAAGTAAACATGTCTGTAGAGCCATGGTATAGCTTCTTGTTTATACAGCAAGTAAACAAGTCTGTAGAGCCATGGTGTAGCTTCATGTTTATACAGCAAGTAAACATGTCTGTAGAGCCATGGCATAGCTTCTTGTTTATATAACAAGTCTGTAGAGCCATGGTGTAGCTTCATGTTTATACAGCAAGTAAACATGTCTGTAGAGCCATGGTATAGCTTCATGTTTATACAACAAGTAAACATGTCTGTATAGCCACACTGTACCTTCTTGCTTATATATCAGGTCAACATGTTGCATGTCCAGCGCGTAGATGCAGTGTGTGTCGTTTGTCCTGCTCTCTATAAAGAAACTTTTCGAGATTTCGAGTTGCCTACGACCTGGTGACAACGATATGAACATAGCCTCTACTAAATTCGCAGGATGCATGAGCGTGAGAATAAAATTTAAAAAAAAATACAAAGTACGTCCTCAACAACCTCCGGAAATATCGACCTCCACAGACGGCTCGTTCCGTGCGACAGGGAGAGCAAACGGCTCTACACAGGTATCGGGTTTACATAACCATATACCTTAATTTTATTGTCATTTCCTTTATAACCAACGACGGGTTTATTTCAAGCAACGTCTGCTCATTCGCTTGTTGCAGCATCTGTCAACATCTGTCACCGCCATTTGTTTTGTACCATAGTGAGAATACAGACATTTTGACAATGTCTTGTGCTGTCTGTCATTGTCCTCAATCATCCAATTCCAAACGCTAATGTCAAAACACAATGTGACCAAGCATAGAGAGAGGAGGTATGTGTGCGAGACAGAGACAAGGAAGATGTGATTTAGTTTCACGAGACCAGACAACGGAGCGACGTGTCACGTGACGCAACATGAAAAGTCGCCCCTTCCCCTACCAGGTGTATAGGAGGATAGGGCTGGATCTTTGAAGGAGGCTTCAATTTCTCAACATCTTCTTCTGAGCAGATTCCTTATCGTATAATAAAGATTATAACCAATGTGTACATGCATGCATGCACGCGTGCGTGTATATGTGCGTCTGCTTCTCTGCCCTTCTGTAAGGACGGCTCGCTGCTCCCATGACACCTCTGCACCAGCAGTTGTTGTTGGGGCGAAGTACAGCCGCCACCACCCGTCAATATGGCCACGTACCCGCTACTGGTGCAGACTCACGAGCCTGACATTTGACTGCTGTAATGTGAGACACACAAGGCGGGTGCACTATCTTTCTGTGGGTGCCGTGAAGACGCTGGGTCAAAGTGCACTTTGGGGCGTGCATCAAGCACCTCAGGTATGTGTTGGCAGGCGTTGGCTGTAGACGGTCTGACGGAAATTTCCCTTTCTTCTGCGCCGTGTTCATGCGCGCGTGGAATGTGTGCACGCGTAAGAATTGTGATTAATGTGAGGAGAAGCGGCACTTTCATTAGTTTGAAATCATTAACCAGGTTCGACTACAAGTTTACACAATATTGAAACCCCATCTCACAGATCTGCAGTCATCTGCCCAAGCAGCGGCCGTCGTGAGGAGTGTGCTGATGCCGTGCACTTTCGTGCTGGACTTGAACCATCGGAAACATGGCGGTGCTACTGATTCACATCACTCACTTGATTACATTAGCTCTTACTCACGATATCAACATAGTGAGCATTAAGTTATCTTCGTGGTGAATGCGCATATCATAATGCATCCCAAGCGGCTACAAATAATAACGAAGTAGGTAATGTCCAGGGACTATTTTGTTAATCGTTAAGAAGCTTAATCTCGTTTCTATCTTGTTTGTATTTTACGCCCTGCCAGCAACGAATGCCATATCACAGCAAGTAAGAGTCACACTCTTTGAAATGGCGAAAAACAAGACTTCGGATGATACAAGAATAAAACCACAAATAAACATGAATAAACAAATACAAATAAACAACATGGACTACCAAAAGGTTAATAGAAAGGATATCAATGAGAAATAGTTTCCTAAAAAAAGGTCTCAGAAAAGCTTTCATTAAAACTGTGAATTAAAATCTTAAATCTGATGCCAGTTTCTGGTGAAAGTTCTTGAAATCCTTCGTTTAGAGAACAATGCCCCAGCTTTTTTTTAATTATTATTACAGTTAAAGCCTACTCGCACGCACTGTGATGCAAGAAGATTGTGTACACGATGTTACTTCGCACACACACACACGCAGACCAGGAGCCCGTGTACATCATTCGCTCTCTTTTACCTGCGCAGTACTCTCGCAAACAGCACAAAACTCACCTCCAGTGATGCGTGCTAGTTGCCTTTAATAAAACTGCATGCAAGTGAAGATACAAGAAGCACGTTGTCATTGAGCAAAGCTTAGGCCGCCCCCTTCATACAGGGAGTGAGCGGTCTAACAAGTTTTCTGTGGCCATTCTTTTCTCCCCGTCAGCTGCAAGTCTTCCACACTGAACACAGTACGCAGCCATGGCGGTCAGTACACTAAGTAATGTCATATTCGGACACGGATACCGTATATTCATCAATACTGCAAAACAGTTGACAACATGTATCATTAATTGCAAAAAAATAATTTCATTGACAGTATGTACATGGAACTGTTCGTTTATGCCGAACATTAGTTTACTTGTGCAAGATCAGTCAGCACGACACTAACGAAACTATTCCGGTTAACAGACACATACCAAGATATTGCCAGGATGAAAGCAGCCTGGTAAGTGTTCAATACTCAGCTGCCCAATCACCTGCGCAGGTGTGAAAAGCGGCAAGGGTAGCCAGCTTTCTGTTTTACGTCTTGTGCTTTCTTCTCTAAGAACCTTTATTTATCTGCCAACTTCACTTCCGGTTTATTTAGGCGGGAGGTGAAGTGCACTGCACTCTTCAGCCCTCTTAGCATGTGGAGGTAGCACACACACGACCCTCCCATACTACAACGTAAGGGAACAACCGGAGCGCTATGGTGGACTGGATGCAAGAAACGGATTATCTCCAGTTAACTGCTGGCCTCTCGGGTCCGCGCTTGCTGTCCACAGGTAAAGATCCTAACATCGCTTCTGACCTTCTGACCTTCTGACCCGGGTTGTTTTCCGAATCACAACTGCACCATACGAGTTAACACTGCTACATGTTCTCTTACCAGTCACCTACGTTCTCGTTACAAACTTCCGACCCCCAGCACGGGGTCAAACAAGTTAGTAATTAAAGTGAACACAAAAACTTCCAGTTCACAAAAAAAAAAGTTATTTACAAGTGTGTCGCAATGTCAGGGATACGTTCGGGAGCAGGCTACTCGTGGACTGATCACTTCTCGCGCAGTCACACAGCCTGACACAGTGTCAGGGACATGTCAATAATATCATTCACACTCCTAACACAAATGTCACTGACATGTCAATAAGATCATGCACGTGGTCTGACAATCTCAGCAAGAAATCAACAGACACCCACATCTGACACAGCTTCGGTAAAATGCTTTTACATCAACAATAATAATAATAAGAGCAACACATGTTAACATAGCTGGAACACGAAATGATCAGCGTTAATCACTAATCATAAGATATACAACTTTACATGACATTTTGTACTGATATCATCGACTTTGTCGTTCGTCAAGACGCAGACATCATGCAGACATTCTCATCCACCCCATCTAGAAACAAATGCGCCGCAACGCTTTCTGAGGTCACAATGTGCTGCAGAACGGGTAGTTGCCACGTGCAGCTGGGCAACCTGATGAACGGCAGACAAAACCTCAGACATGGCATGCTGGTGCTGGCACCACACCAAGTAGGCCTCCTCATTCTCCTGTCATGCACCCAAATGCTGTTCTCTCTAGGTCGAGGCCAGGTGCTCTAAGATATTTGTCCTTAAAAAAAAAAATTCAGTATTGCGCCATACCGACCACACCATCTCCTTTAATCCATGATGTAGGTGACATTCAAGGACTAAATGTTTTCATCTCGCTGCACATTGTTTGTAAGGTCAGGCACTTGCTAGGTCTGGCTCTGCCCTGGCTGCCTGCAACAGACCTTTGCATGGAAGTTCGGGTCTTTCAGCAAGCGCACTACATCTCGCGCGCGCACATACACACACACAGATATATATAGACGCACGTGCAACATGTACATTCAATGATTGACAGCTGCGTAGAACCATATCTTACATTTTCAAATCAACTGTACACCCTTTTTAGCTTTTGCTAAGACTTGTATACATTACACACAGTTCCCATTATAAACATTCGGTGTTAGTGAACACCGTTCAAAATGGCAGAGGGCACAAAGTCAACTGTATACACTGTCTTCATACTGTAGACGGCAAACAGTTTTCAAACCATGGAAATTATACAGTATTCACACTGCTAACATGACACAGTTATGTGACTGCGCTAATCGCTCATCGTTAGACATTCAGCCCCAGTTAATGAGCTACTTCACCAAACAAACCCATCACAGAGTAAAATCACAGATGTAAATCAGGAAATGATTTAATTCTAATGCATATGGACTTCTCCTTCATGCACAGTAACACACACACAAAGCAGCAAGCAGCCTCTTCATATCCCTCTCAACATCCCCCCCATTCCCGTCCTGAGTATTCCACAAGCTCGCTCACTTCCATTGAACGGAATCGACAGTTGCGCCATGTTCCACGGGAGAGAAATATGGTTACAAGATGGCACTAGTGCCTGCCTCAACTTACAGTTACTCCCCTCCATCCAAGGCACGGTCTGCCGTAGTAATAAAAAGAAGGCAAGAGCGTGGAGTACCACCACAACCACCATCACCACGGCTTTAGGTGACAGTGTGCTGTCAGGAGTAAATGGACACAGCAGATATTTTCATTTACTGAGTTGAACCTAAGGGTTTGATAAACTCTTCTGCTGCTTCTTTGTACAAAGCATTGAGGAAAAAGCTACATCTGACGATGAAAGCAGACATGTCCGGCAGTCAGGTTGTCTTTGCCAGATACAAGGTGATCGTCACAGCTGCCAAAAGGAAAAAAAACGCACGGACTGTAAAGTGGTGTTCAGAAAATACTATGGCAGCTGTCTTTGAAACCGATGTGAAACCAATTCACGACAAAAGCGGGAACAGTCCACATTACAGTTTTGGAGGTCTGACTTTTCGCGATTTCTTTTAATGACTGTGTAAAGTATCTCCTTTACAGGACTAGCACTAGCCTAAGTTGTCAAAAAACCTCTTCTGACCAAGTGGTCATAAACTATTCATGACACATGGCAATAAAGTATTTACAACACATGGAAACGAAGTCACCAAAAGGCACATCATCACACTCTCAAATGTGCGCACATACCAGCACGCACACGCCTTTTTGTAGTAACACAGATGATAAAAATCTGAAGAAACTAGCATCAGTTCTTTTTACGGAAATTAATAGCATCCACACCCACACAAAGTGGTACATGACGGCCTAGCAGACTTGTTCTTCCTATGACAGAAGACATAAGCAGCTGACAGAGCATGCAATAAAATGACAGCCTGAAGAGTTTGATTATCCACCCCACCCACACACACACACACGAGCACTTTCATGACAGCAATGAAAACATGTAATGGGAAATCAACAAAATAGTTGTTCACTTTTTAAGACGTAAGGAAGAATTTAATGCACACAAAAGTGTGAGCCAGGATTCAGAAAAAAGTGGGAGTAAGTGATGTGAAGTCCGAGTGATGTGCAGATGTTTGCTGCAAAAGGTAGCAAGAAGTTTCACAACAGAGTAAAAGCCGGTATTTGTCGCAAGGAAAGGGGTAGGCAACAGATGAGGAAGGAATGCAGCACGAAGACAACTTTGTGGGTCTTGACGAGAGGCCTGCCTGCTGTTTGATGGCGCAGCCGTCATTAAACTGTGCGTGTGATGACACTCCATGTCTTTTTTGTCAATCGATGAATGATATAACCGCTCATGCCGGTACACCTTACCACGCACATCTACGGTCGGAACTTGTCACCGTGTACATCTAATGTCCACTGCACGTGATAACATGTGTATGTTGTGTGCATGTGTTACCATGTACAGCTCATGTCCAGTGGATGTGAAAACACACGTAGCTGTGTATATGTACCCCCAGTGCACGAGTCAGCGCCATCAGGTACAACCTAAATGCCCCCACCACCACCAACATCGTGACCCGGTATCAGTCCGGTAGTCCATATCAAAGGCACTAAGGTGACCGAGATAGTCCAGTAATGAGGAATGTCAGCAGTACTGATTGCGATCAGGACTCTGACCAGATATAAAGCAGATAGTTGTGGTATAGTGTTTGAATGTAAACTGTTCAAGAGATGTGAAAGATATGGAAACCCAGGACAAGCCTGCAAACTAGAAGAGGTCGGATCAAACTGGTGTCCAAACAGTCAAGAGAATGACCGCTAGAAGGGTATACTGTGAACTACAATCCGGCTCAGACTCAGGTCAAACAGGGGTGTCTAGTGACGACACAAGCAATCTCCGATCACAATGCATTGCATGCACCGTGCCGCCATTATATGTAAGAATGGCCTTTAAATGCTTTCTTCTCCGCAGAATAACACCATAAGCCATTCACATTCTATGTGTTTTGCAGAATAATGTCATCTGCCATTCACGTGTGTTGCTGTGCATGCTGCTCTCGAACAAACTGGATCGGATGCTGTTCAAGTGGTTTGTAAATGGGATCAGGGTAATAAATGAACACGAGCCACCATCGTAAGTCGTGAACAGTAACATGTTGACCGAGTGTTCAGCCCAGATTCAAAGCTCATTTGTGAACACGTTAACAGATGTTGAACACAAACTCACAGAGCACTTTGTGAACAGCAATATGTCAATGAAATGCTAAATACAAACTCACAGCACAGTTTGTAAGCGGCGACATGTTAACAGAATGTCAACAGATTACAGCTTGAAGCGACAACCAAAATGGTGAACCCAAACAATAATAACAGTTCGCTGTAAAAACCTAAACACGTGCAGCCTGAGCCAAAGACACGGAGTCTTCCCCATATAAAGGTACTATCCTCCCCTTGCCATAGCATTCTTGACCAGAACACTACTACTCGAATGTGAAAAGCCCACAATCGCTTGTCAAGTTTTATCCTTCGCTTTGCCTGCATGGGGATGTGAGAAGCACAGCCAGACCTGCCAGACAGCAGGCGCCATGTAGTAACAGACGATCAAACATCATCTTGTTCTCTCCGACCTCTTTCCGTCTCCGGCATCCAAAGAGCGTGAAAACAGGCAGAGCTGCTTACTCCTGGCGTCTCTGGCGGAGACTAAACATGGTCACGTGGCAAGGCGTGGAGTGAGAAGAGCCAATATGTGGTTTTTGGTGCTCATGACCGTGCCAAAGGGCTGTAGTCACCTTTCAAACTCTCTGGAATCGGCAAGTGGGCTCGAAAAGTATACGAATCTGCGAGTGGCTGTATACTCATGGTCTGCAATCAGTACACCGAAGCACGCTCTTTCTCAGGGGGTATGGGTGGTGGACATGCTAGCTCTACATTGCAAGTTCCCTTATCACAACACATGGAACGAACTTCACCAACTTACAAACTAACATTCCCAGATTTCTCAACTCGCTTAATTTATAAGAATCTTATTTACCTCTATTTCCCGGGATTCTCTTGGCAGAGTTGTAATGTTGTAAACCCCGAAACACATGGCGCGTCAGTTGGCGATGTTGTCAACATTGAAACAATATGGAGGATACACTATGTCGCACTCACGTCTACACTGCGACCTCTCATCTGTCCTTCAGCATGTGGATAACGTCTAGTAAATAAACAGGGGACTGGAGCACAGCTAACACACACACTCATACATACCCGCACGGCACACACACACATTCTAGTGCGTTTCTCTCACTGTGAACGTCAGAGCCTGAAATGAAAACATCCGAATACTGCTGCTGACAATAAACAACAGTGTTCTCTCTTCTCCAGAAAGCTCGGATAGTTGGCTCATAATTTTGGTTTGACTCTGCAGTACGTCTGCCCCACGTGTGACACAAACGTTTACGAAAGACAGTAACGCAATTCAAAACTTTCTTAGGACAAAAAAAAAAAAAAAAAAAAAAAAAAAGGGGGGGGGGAGGAACAAGCTATAGTGAAACTAAGATCATGACTGAGAATATTACAGCTTGAGTAAAGGAGGAAGGCTCCCATCACGGTGTCTGTTCCTTTCGTGCAGTATCTCGTGGTCACGTGTTTTGCAGTCAGACAGTACTTATGGTACCTAGATCACATGGGAGTGGCTTGTTGCTGCTAGCAGGACAGATCATTGTTTTCTCGTGTGCTCTCACTCGCTAAAAAACACCACAGCTTATTCTCACAACAGCTTGAGATCTGCGATGACCAGCTTTGCCGGGCTCTTTGAGAACGAGGTCCCGTCTTGCTACTCCTGTCTGCAGTTCCCCTTGTTTGTGATGCACCTTCACGCTGCACCTGTAGCTGGCTGCAGTACCCACAACTTGTGATGCATGGAGTGCATTATCGGGTCATCTGGAGATTTCAGTGTCCGTCTGCCAGGGGTTTGTTTCAGGGACGTGCTGTTTTAATCACTGATACTTGCCTTCCAAAGGGATGACGATACGAACATACTGACGATTCTGTGGCCAGAAGCATGGCTGAAGACAGGACGTCTAGTCTCGCTGACGATCATGAAGACGAACTGTGGCAGTCGAGACGAGGAAAAAAGGCCTCCATTGGACTGTGTAAGACGAAAGGACATCAGAAGCTGTCATCTTCGCTCAAAGCTGGATGATCTCAGAGGCCTCGTCTCTCTTGTTGTCGGTGTTGTCGGTGCTGCCGGTTAGTGGCGCCTCGCTGGCTGTGGAGGGCAGACGCGTGGTGTGGGAAATGGCGCCCACAGGTCGCCGTCCCTTGGTGTAGTAACGGCTGCACAAGGTGCAGTTGATGACCTCGTCGAAGGCCTGCGCCAGGTCTGGAGCCAGTTTGGAATAAATGACGGGTCGCGCCGCCTTGTCGGCCATTAGGAGGCACAGAAGGTAGTTGCGCGCGATGTACAGCGACTCGAATGTGTCCGCTTCCGGCAGATGCTCACTCCGCTCGGCCTCCCGCTCGCGGTAGGAAAGGTGAAGGTCGACGGCGCGGTACGGTAGCTGACAGAGCGCGAAGACCACGATGATGACAGTGACGAGGCGCGAGATGCGCTTCTCGCGGTAGGAATAGCTGTCCTCGAAGTAGCGCTTGCCCACGAGATAGGTCAGCAGGTAAATGACATGATCATGGCTATAGGGACAAAGCAAGAGAAGGAGCTGGATAGCCACAGGTCTTTGGTGATGTCGGCACCCGGCGTGTAATGGCAGAAGCCATCCTCGTCCATCTCATTCAGCAGGAAGGGCACGGCGCCAAGCAGCGCCACCACCCACAGAACCACGGCGCATGTCAGCGTCTGGCATACGGTAGGCGGATTGTGGCCGCGGCTGGTCAGCAGGATGGCGCGCAGCACGGCCAGCACCACCAGGTGGTAGGCGGAGACAAATCCGGCGCCGATCTCCAGGTATTTGCTGGCCTTGCACCACAAGTCCGTCACGGGCTCCACGGATTCCGTCAGGTTGATGATGTGACGCGGCACGGCCACTACCAGGCACAGCACGTCACTGACAGCCACGCTGCTCAGCAGGATGAAGAGGTCGATGCGCAGATTGGGGTACAGCACCAGCGCACGCAACATCAACCCGTTACCCAGCACGCCGACAACCGCAGTCAGGCCCACCATGATGCAGGCGACTAGCACGTCCTGCGTAAGGATGTCCACCTGCGTCATGGTCACCATGGAGTCACCACTCGCTCTCTGGTCACACTCTGGTCACACCCAGCTCTCTGGTCACAGCTTCTGGGTTGTGGTCACACCGCTCTTTCGCCAGCTGTCACTTTCTGGACTGTCGGCTGTGTGTGTCTCTTACCGGCGCCCGCTTTGCTGCTGATCGCTTTGTCGAAAAGACTCGCCGAATGATCACGCTTCAACCCATTCACAATCAGGCGAAAACAGTGTGATGTTTAAAGAGCTTGACTTACTTTCTTGCTTCCATATCAATCAGACCTGCAACAAAGACAGAAACAGGTTAAAATGATCTCCATGCTAAGATAATTTGGCTACCATTGTCTCCCGATATCAAGCACAAGGGTCACAAGCAACAGTGTTGAGCGTAAGCGTCGTTAAATCTCAGCAAACTTGCAATAATAATAATAATAAGGCAGCAGTTAAAAACAACTCTCCATTACCGCACGTACGCCTGCACAAACACACACACACATATCTTAAAATGCTCGCGTACCCGTGCTGTGGTGTAATTAGTTTCAAATTATAAATGTGGATATCTGGATATCTGAAAAGGCCATTTTCGTGTCTGACAGCAATAGGTGTTGTACTTCATAATTTTGTGAGAACTCAGATGACCTTTAAAGTCTCAGCAGCTCTTATCCATCAGCCTCGAATTACATTACAATAATTGGAAAGATGAGTTTATTACTTTAGATAAAACGTCAAGCACCACACGTAATAAAGTTGAGCTAAGACGTACCACACAGTTGAGCTAAGACGTACCACACGTACCACAGTTGAGCTAAGACGTACCACACGTACCACAGTTGAGCTAAGACGTACCACACGTACCACAGTAGAGCTAAGACCACCACATTTTAGTGAGAGAAAGACAACAGGTGGTGGCAATAATGACGCGCCTATCACCCGCACCCTGTGTTAGACAGTAAGTGTAAGCACTTACAAGCACATTGTCTCTGTGAAGAGTTTGCTCAAAGGCTGCTGAGACAAGTGCAAGAGGCAGGCTGAGTCACGAGCAGCAGGTTTCCAGGGATCTGCCTCTAAATGGATGCAAGTCGCAGACGATTAGCACCGACGCTACATTTCTTATCAAGCAGCGCGTGCTCGACGTCAGAGGAGGACAAAAACGAACCGCTTCAGTCCTTATCTATCGATCTCGATTGGAGCCTTCCGGAAGGTCGATAACTTTTAATACTGAAGAGTGACGTCAGAACATGATGGCCATCTAGTGACGGGTACAAACACCAGAGACTTATGTATGAGTATCGTGTTACAATTAAAAACTGTCCTTTAGAGACTGGCGATCATCTCCCTAATCACGCCGCTTAGAAAAAGTCAGCAGACAAAGTAACTTCTAATTCTGGACTCGGAGAATGATCAGACAATGAAACGACGATACCACTATCCCGACAAACGCGCGCGCACGTGTGTATGTGTGTGTGTGTGCTTGCGTGCGTATGGTGCATGGCAGGTGACGGCAGGTGTTGTGTGGCCTTAACAGGGAGGGCAGACCCGAGATGTCCTCATCCTTCCACCGTTATTAAAAAAAAAAAAACAAAAACAAAAAAAAAAACCTTGTGAAGGTTTCGGCTTCGAGTTCTTGAAGCAGTTCTTTCGTAAGTTGACAACATCGTGATGAAGTTTGCACAGCCTTGCTGCTCGGGTCTGCCGATCTCGTGCATCAACACCTGTTCAAGCTCAAGATTAGGCGATCGTTCGTCTTCGGATGGCAGTTTGCATTATCCTGCAGTGGCCGTGTGCAAATATTCAAGAAACAGCTGGTGGAAGACGATCTGTGGGCTAACAAGTTGCCTCACAGTAGGGAGGATCTCCTACAGAAACAGTTCTTTATGGTGCCGGATCTCGCTCACATAAAATGGAGACAGTTTCTCGGCAAGGAGTTGCTTGCAGGATAATAAGCAGCTAAACTACTGGACAACGACTTTTCATTAAATAATTATGACCTGAAAACTGACAGGGTACAGCACACAGTAGCTGAAGTGGCTTGTGAGACTATTTGGAGGCCCTGGCAGGACTTCCAGAAATCCAAGCTGTTCGTGTGGGCGCTCATTTCATTTCTTTCTAGCGTGTTCTGAAGCAAGTCAACTTTGTTTTCTGTCGTTTGTCGATCACTTTTTTGTGGCCTTGATCAAAAATAGCTGAGCTTGTTTACCACCAGTTATAGCATCTACAAATGTGACAGGAAATTGGTAAAGGTAGAGTGTGTGTGTGTGGGTGGGGTGAGGGTCGTCGTTATACGGTTGATGTATCCACGCTTGTTCCTCTTCATCTGGGAAAACGCACTTAAAATGTCTTCGCATTAACACAATTTTCTCGCAGAAGGAAACGGTTATTTCTGTACTGAATGAAAGCATACGAGCCTGATCCTTTGTATAAAGATTAGGTTTCCACTAACGTCGATGGGAATCCCACCAACCGACATTCATTTGAAGCCTTTTATCGGGATCCTTAATGTTTGTGTTTCTTGTTTGATGAACAGCGAGGTCTAACTCGTAAGGGATGCATTGCCCATAAAATACTGAAGAACCAGGGTGCACCCTGCTCATGCTCTATAGCTATATTTTTACACTCCCACGTGCCTCTCTTCGCTGACGATAGCTGTAACCAGTCTTAACAGAGCGTATAATAACTTCAATATTAAAAAATATTCACTTAGAGCATAAAAATCGTTCATTCATTCTTTTCTGACAGGAAATGTAATAAAATATCATGAAATGACTGTTGATCTTTTAAGCTGAAGCTAGGAGAAACTTTCTTCTGACTACTGAAGTGCCACATCTTTGCACTGTGTGTATGCGTGTGTGTTTGTCCTGCGAAAGAACATAAAAACTGATGCATGACATCTGATGCTATATCATAAGTGTAACTAGAAAGTTTGTCAGCAAAAAACTTAAGTTATATGAAAATTGAATTTATTACTGTTGTCGTATGACTCCGGAATTAAGCTCTACGAAAAAAAAAAAAAAAAGGGGAGAGACTGAGAGCAAAGGTCTCATACCCTCCTTCCCCATTCCCTCCTCAAACTTCAAAAAACAAACTGACAGGTGAAGTAAGACACCGAGTGCTCATCGTCTCAGACTCTTGTCATTTTCTAAATTTATTTTTGGCCAAACAGTGCCGTTAAAGAACACGCAAAGTAAAGGTTTATGATAGTGCAAGGACAGTCAATAGTAATAACGACCACATCAAGCGTCTTGATTGGCCGGAGCTGGAGATAAGGGCGGCGACTGCGTGCTGCTCATCACGTCACGCTCCTGAGGTTGTATGTCAAGGGCCGCACTCTACCGTCACCCGCGCACAGCTCTCGGCACCTACCCTTACCCCTACACGGCAACCAGAACTGCACCGATCCGCTACCCGCACTGCAGCACTTGATGTCGGGGTTCGAACCTCGTCCAGCGACACAGAGCTCACCTGACAGCCTATGATTATATTCAGTTCTCGTCGGCAGGTTTCTCCCGTCTCCCTTTGATGTTGAAAAGACCTAGCAACATTGATCCATAAAGATTTAACTAAACAAACTGACGGCCTGACTAGTTTCCTGTGGTGTTAAGTACACTACAAGATCCCGGATTTAGTCCCTGACACATGTGACACTAGATTTAGTCTCTGACACGTGTGACACAGACACGAGTTCAGAGGCTCGCTGTACTTCTGTCTCGTTCATGACATGAATAGTAGTGGCGATGATGATGGTGATGGTGATGATGATGATGATGATGATGATTCTCCTTCAGTCCATACTGACATCATCGTCCCTGGTGGGCTATTTTTAGGCCTACTGATTTATTCCATTAACGCTTCACGTTAGTAGCAGACACGCTGCCATTAGAAACAAGCATACTGGTACTGAGGGCGGCTAGCAATCAGCCCAACAGATCGGTACTAAACAAGGTCTTCAACGCTTCCCTATCGACAAATTTCCTTAGACATGGCTTATCATCCTTACCTTCGGTGCTTACAAATACGATCGTTGACCGACGCAGGCAAACATTCAGCTCCCTTTTCTCCAATGACCCCACGAAAACATGTCTTTCTCACAAAGATGACATCCTAACGACTCCAGACACGCCAAGCCGACTGGTTGTCACCGTGGTTGTATCCAAGTGCGGTTTTCGTAATCGTCCTATTTTGTCTTTCAAGGGTCTCCAAGGAACTATAAAATCTATATATCGGACTGTTCCCAAGCTTTGCAGACAGCCATCGGGAAAGCAATTTGTTGATGTTACTAGTAGCTTGCATGAAGCAAACAGTCATCGCAGCACCTTCCTGCTGGAGCTCGCACAAATACACTAGGTAGTGTGTGTACTGGTATATCAAACACAACCAGACATTGAACACCATCTTTCCTTATGTGGAAAAGCGACCTTTGCGTCCTATCAGAAAATGAAAAGCCGTCACACTATACATACTGTCGGCCTTAATTTTTTTATGTTAGTTTTAAATGTTTTGGTTATGTTGAAATACTCTAAATAAAGTTCTCTAAATAAAAGAAATGCCACCAGACATAAATTCATGCGTGAACGCAAGAAACACGCGCGTCGGCGTCCTTGCGACATGAGACAATACGTGTGGCGTGAATACAAGCCTGCGACAGAGTGCAAGGATTTATTTCTATTACATAATCCCCTTTCTAGACAAAATGTCAGCCGTCTTCACTATTGCTAAGCTAAGATAAACAGTTGCAAGAAATGGTCTCTACCTGAGTAGTGTTCGTAGTCTTTGACATCTACTGACCAGCAGCTGTAGGTCTTGGCTGGCAGTACAGACGCTTCCCACCGCTACAGCGGCCTCTGACATCGGCTTAAAAACTGCTGCCTGCCGCTACATGCTGATCGCCCTTCACTTTACGCGCGACACCAGGTGTCTAGGCCACGCCCTCTGTCCGGTGCCAGACCCAAGACTGGGAGAGATGGCAGGCGACTGAAAGAAAATCTCTGGCACAAGTTCAGAGACTCTTCTATCAAGCGGCCAGACCGATGCAGCAGCCAGAGAAAGATTCTTGAGAAAGCTGACAATGACGGAGGAAATGGTTGAAAACACGCGCACTGGCAAACCAACTCGGTAAACTGAAAACGTGTGGTGTGGAAGAACTCGGCAATCTTCATGATAGCTCACTGATCCTACAATTTGTAGTGAGAACTTAATTTTAAAAATCTCAATTTTCTCCATATGGAGGCCAGCGCAATCCATATAAAAAGGTCATAACTGTAATATCACCACAGGCCTTCTAGATATAAATGTACCTATGCACAGTCATGGCGACTGTACTGTTGACCTTTTTCCTGTGCATGGTGATAGCTGGAGGTGTGTATCACGAAACAGGAATCCTGAGGGCATTCACCTAGACTGTTGGACATAGTACTTTGCACTGAACTTTACCCATAGAAAAAAATAGCATCCTACCAGTCCTTGCAATTCCTCTTGCAAAATGGAAGTTCTGCTACGCTTATAGGAGCAATGTTTTAATAACTGATAAGTGCTTGTATGGAGTATGGCAGTTACTATTAGCTTTTGTCATCTAGAAATTTCTCGTCTTCAAACAACAGAACCCATCCTCGGCCAGTCTTGTTCTGTCTTGTTGTCTTGTTGGCCTCTCTCTCTCAGTGTGGCGATTCCACTTCATGGGATGGTATAAGCTTTAAAGAGCTGTACTTCATGTATAATGTGGCGTCAGTAAGAATAAGAAATCCTGTTTTTAAGCGTGCCTGATTGTAAACGTGGGAGTGTCAGCATATATGTACGCGTGTCAACAGGTTTCCCCAATTCCACGTCTGTGCGCGCGTGCACGCATCCTACTATGTGCGCGGGGTAATGACTACATGTAGTCTTTGCCAACAGATGCTGTAACCGCCACATCACCGCCAAGTGTCAGGCTCTTTGCCTACGCCTACGGAACGCCCTGACAATATAAGTAAATCAGCTCCGTGGGCGGACACAGAAGCTGCTCAAGTCCAATAAGAGAAGCGCACAAAGAACACGATTTGGGAAGGCGAACTGGACTTGGCGGCATCCAGCGGATGGTAAAAAAAGGTCACCGACATCTCATTGTCTGGAACTACTTTCCGCGGAAAGGTGTGTGACCTGGTGGGTGACAAGGACTGGCGACCTGTCTGCAATGACCATTACATGGAAAGATGGTCAGCAGCGGTGGTCAACGCTTTCGACCATTTACAAACACATCTGATAGTCAGTGGCAAAGGTGTTACTGACGGTTTATTTCCGTCATCAGCAACATATTTCATGTGACAATAAAATTGTACTCCATCGTAAAAATGCTTATGACCCGAAGCACAATATACATTCCCATTCCTTAATGCTACTGATAATACTAATAAACAATGTTTATTTATAGAACTCATTTTCCACTCCAAAAAGGTGGACTGAACCCACTTATTCAACATCATTTAAGTTATAACTACTCACTCATTCTCCCGACACACACACAAGAAGAGAGATGTGAGAAGAGATAGGCATGTCTGACCCACGACACCCGATTTTCTGCATGCTCTGTACGTTGACATCGTCCTCCGCCTGGCTCCTGCTAATCACTCTCTCCTACCGGTTACTGTATCTTGAGTTGCACGTGACCATGTGTACATGCAGATTAATAACCTGATAATGTCATCCGCCACTGCTCGTTCCTAGTTCTCTCCATGACCACCCCCACAAGAACCAGATAACTAGGTGCCACACACTTATCAGCTGACACGCTAACGAACGGAAACCATAGGACCTCATGTATCTTCACACGACTGTGACCGAGTAGGACCTGATGAATCTTCACACGACTGTGACCGGGTAGGACCTCATGAATCTTCACACGACTGTGACCGAGTAGGACCTCATGTATCTTCACGCGACTGTGACCGGGTAGGACCTCATGTATCTTCACAAAAAGAACTTGAGCTACTTACCTTCGCCCTCAGCAAAAGTGCGTGGAAGGTTCAGTATCCTGCAGATAAGATAATCACCGCGATAAACATGTTCTCAAGACCTCAGCCACAGTGCGCTGCGGATGACCTCGTGTGGTCTGTGCCCATATCACTTCATTGTATAACTGTTTACTCTTCATAAAAACAATAGAGAAACTATGCCACACATTGGCTCGCACTCTTTACTCTGTGCCTTCCTGGCAGACGAAGCACCCGAAGATCGAGGTGTCGATGTCCTCAAATGAGCCTCTTTCATTTTGTAGTGTTTCTTACTTGGCATACAGAATCAAGTTTTTTTTTTAAGCTTTCAACACATCTCCAGCGCCAGAGTTCCTTCCAATGAAGGACGAATTTATAACATACGGCGGGAAAGAATGTTATGACCCTACTGGGAGGGGGATGGGTGTGAAAAGGCGGTTTTCCTAGTGACCATGCTAAAGTTGACAGCCTCGTCCTCTCGTTCGCACTTTTCTTTCTCTTCTTTCAGAACATCAGCCCACCTGAGAGACGAATGATGACATTACTTTCAGGTCCTGTCTGCAACCATAAAACTTAATGCCAAGGACAATTGTTAGCTTCGTTGTTTCTGAATGTACTTAGGGGGAGGCCATTGGGGAGCACGTTTTGTGGAGTTTCTCTCTGTCTCAACTCTGACCATACCCGCTGACTCACACGCCTGACACAACAAACTATGCAGCGACACACATTAGATGATAATGCTAGTCTTCAATCACTGTATTTTTAGTGAAAACCAACTTGCTAGTTAACATTTGTCAAACTGGATAGTATCTCCAAAAACGCAAAACAAAAAGGGAAAGTTTTATAGATCGATGAAAATCAAAACTGTTAATAACTCTTAATAGCTGATCACAAAACATTTTCATCAAAAAATATTGGATTGTTTGATAAATCACTGGTAGCTTTTGGTAACTTAATTCAAACAGATTCATAAACGGGCAAAAAGAGTTGTACATCATGTTTTTTTTCTCCAGCAAGCGCTGCAATAATCAGTTGTCTTCCTGACTGCCCTCTTAATTGTACAGCACCTATATTCTCTGTTTTATTCTGTTTATTCTTAGTTGTACTCCACCTTAAATTTCTTGCTTTAGTCTGCTTGTAAGCATTTTGAAACATCCTTTCTTTAAATAAAAGCTAAAAACATATTCTTTGAAACATCTTTTGTTTATTCGTGACGATTCATGTATTTATTTATTATTTATCACTTTTCTGATGCACGCTCCCTAATGTTACGATATAGAATACTCTGTGCGTGTCCACACGTGTCATTAATTTACGACCCACAAGCCCCAGGAATTACAGGCTCACAATTCCGTGAGGACAAGAAATAAAAGCAATGTATTTATGCGAACCAAAAGTGTTACGAGCTCGTGCGGATTTTTTTTTTAAAGAGCGATTTATGGAGGAAACAAGATTTAAAGTTAGTGACAGTTGCCCTTGAAGTAATTGAAGTAATTTGTTATTTCCTAAATAATAATTCCAGTGTTATTCATTCTTCTGTTACGTCTGAAAGCCTTTCTGGATTAGAAGAGAAACGTGACTGTAGACCGCGCATGCTCTGTCGAAGGTACAGTAAAGGCTGTGACGGCGGTGACAAGGCTGTGGCGTGCTGTGTGACGTCAGCGACGGAGAGGAAGTGTCGGTTATTGTTAGGATTTGAACTCAAGTGATCGGTGGTGTGTCGTTAGTTGGATTAGTGCTATATATCTATATCTTAGTGATAACAATCAAGATGGCTCTGAGCGATGTCCAACCATATTGCATCAGCTCCCACTGTCATCGAGTTGACGTCGTCGGGAGACGAAGGAGTCCCGTGTATTTCCTCTTATTAACACAACTTCCTATAAAACAGTCAACTTTTTCCACATGAACAAACACGAAAATAGACGAGATTCAAACTGATCCTACTCTTTACGAGATTCTGAGCAGTTTTATTTTGCCTTTACAATCCCTGGGTTAGAGACAGGGTGAGCTGATGCATTATATACCACTATGACTATGATGCATTATATACCACTATCATATGCAAGGACATATGTCTTTGGAGTTTAGAATAAAGAACACACACACACACGGAGGTATGCGTGCACACAATGTCGACGTGACGAGGCATCGATTACTACTGAGAGAAAATAATGAATGCGTGGTCCTGGAACTCTGCTTTAGACGCCGAGGAGACCACCCATCGGAAACAATACATCAGTCAGACAGCACTCAGTATGTCGCAAGGCGAGTATTCACGCCCACAGACTCCCTTAACCCTGATTTCATTGTGTCGTTAACCCCAACTTACGCTTTATACAGACATTGCTGCCACCACCGGCTTTTAGGAATCCCAAAAAAGAACTAGTTTATAGGGTAGTAATTTTAAAATTTGCAAAAAAGAAACTGTACAAAAGGGAATGCAACTTTTATGAAGCACGAATAAAAACATTAAAATTAAGCAATTGTTGTCTGTCATGAAATGCCTGCAAACATGTGGAATGGTGCAGCATATAATAATAATGTCAACTTATAATGCGCAGCATCACGACGAAGAAGATCGCATTTTCTGCGCAGACCAATAATGATAAATAAAAGATAAGTGAAGTACGTATAGGCGCAATAAACAACACAAAGATGAGGTACAAGAGTAGAACGCAAGGCAATGGATGAAAATATGAAGGATACTGTAAACTGTTGGAGCCGTACTTGATGGTTAACATGACAGACAGTATTACAAGAAGTTAAGGACAGTCTTTCAAGGATAGTACTTTGTGAACATATGTTTTCAGAGATCGTGTGAATGTCGCCTTGTAGTCCGAGTGGCCAATGTGATGTGGAAGAGAGTTCCACTCACTGCTCAGCAGCACAGAGGGAGGACGTCCCTCTCCGTGTGTGACTGTCTTTGTGGGAGGGAGGATAGAATGTGGGGGTCTGATGACGAATGAAGGTTTCGGTCATGAGTGTGGACAGACATGATTTCAATGAAGTAGTTTGGGGCGGGCGGGAGGGGGGGGAAGCAGCCTTCAAAGAATCCAAAGCACTGAGTTAATAGCTTGTGATCTATTCTATCTTTCACTGGTGGCCAATAAAGAGACATGTTCACATTTGCGAGTCCGGAAAACGAAAGCATACGGGAACTCTTGCTACGGGAAGTCATCTGGGGCTGTCCTCCAAATGCTTGACTAAACCTCCTAGAGGGACAACACATTTCCAGGCCAAGCCAACCGTGACCCATAACAGAAACATCTGACAACCGTCACCTTCATACCACACCTAGCTGACCCACACGTGGCCGCCAAAGAAAGGTGGGCCATCGTTAAATACAGATGGACAAGAAAATACAGTTGCCAAGACAACTATCGGTCAGGGACTGAAATGTCCTTCCAAGATGTAGTGCAGAGTGAGAGAAGAAGTGCCAAGTGCTGATATCTGGATCACAGACGCCAGGCCGAGCACACCGAGACAACACCACGCAGTCAGCTCTTAACAGACATGCCAGGAATGATCGTCTTCGAGAACTCACACACCCACCCCGACCCGGTGCCAGGCTGGATGAGTCTCCCAACCGTCCATCGCCACCCGGTGCTGCACACAGTGGACCACTCTCCCAACCGTCCATCCCCACCCGGTGCTGCACATACTGCACCACTCACTCTCCCAACCATCCATCCCCACCCGGTGCCTGCACACGCTCTTCTCTCGCCTCTCCTTCTCCAGCCCGGTGTTACACACACTGGACCACTCCGCGACAGGCCGCTGTCTTTTTTTCAGGGGATGATGGCTTTTGTAAATACAGGCAACGCTACGGCCTCGTGCACAGCACGTGCTCAATGCGGCATCTGGTCAGGGTCAGATTTTTTTTTAAATGCTGCCGGGATGGTTTATTATTATCCTTTCATCTCTTGACGGAGGTATGTCTGTGCAAAAAGTCGATGGTAGCAAATATCGCGATCTACTAGGCGGGGAAAACGACCGCAGAAGCGGTGAGGGGAGGAACAAGCTGCGAGGGAACAAACATATATAGATGCAGTGAGTGGTCTCCTTTTCCAGGCACATGGCGCTCGCACTCAGTCTGGTATAAAGGTCGCACCTCCACCATCGATGTGTCAATGTGTAGTCCGTGAGAGATCGTACGCACGAGAGGTCACCAGGTCGACTTGCTGCTCACGATATGCCAATAGTTAGCATGCGCTGTCTCAAACACATCGTTAAACAGGCTTAGGTTACAATTAAATATATGGTAAGTCCCTCTACTTTTTAAGACTGAAGCTAAGATGGACCTTGATTCACTTATGCAACTGATTACATCGTATAAGGAAATTCCCGTGAAGACAGACATCACTTTGACCCAACTTAGGTCACAGAAAACAATCTAGTTTTCAACAGATGCTCGAAACTTGTGTTTTGACATACATTTGCTCCTCACCGACCAACTCTAGCCAACCTGTTTCTTCCTGGACAAGTAACATGCTGGCTTATTTCTGCACACAACATATATACTTGCACTATCTTTGAAATGGTTAAACTTAAAAAGATTAATTGAAGTTCTGCTGTTCGAGCTCTGTGTCAAATATAGTGCATAAAAATGGGAGAAGAAAGTCTTTGTCAAGGAATATGTTTCCAGATAAACAATCCCAAACTTTAAGCACGCACCTGTCGAGCGTAATCCTCTAGGGGCCCGAGGGATCATCTACTTTTGACATCGATATGCCAGCAACTTGCGGGCGTCGCATAAAACAAAATGTACAGGTTTACACGACCTCCGCTCACCATAGTCTCCTTTCCTATCACTGGAAGAGATCACTGGTCGTCATCGATCAGCTTTTACAGCGGCACTGATCGATGTTGATGGTAAACAATTAGCTTGCACGCTGCAAGCAAAGACGAAGACGGCGGATTACTAGAGAAAGGGGAGTAACTGTCGAGCTTTTTTAAGGCAAGACAATGAAGATACATAAACACATTTGCTTTCGGTAAACATGACACTCTCTTTGGGCAGCGGTCCTTACACTCGCTGGCGTACCAGAGAAGGTATGGACCATACTTTGTACTGTTCATCACTAGAGGATTGAAACACGTGATCAGGGAGACGAGCCATGTTCGTCTCCTTGCAATCGACACACACACTTTTCTTCTATCTACTAAACTTATGGAATCGCTTTTTTATCGACTCATGCTGACATTCGGTTACAGAAAATCAGGCGCAACTATGAAAGGTATTGAAATATTTTAAAAGTTTATTACAACTTTTGTTTCTTTACTAGGACGGTTGAAGCTATGAAGAGGGTACCCGAAGGTCCAGCCATGTTGGCAATCACAATTACATAACAACCTCCCCTGCCGTCCCCTAACAAATACGTGCGTGGCTCCAGGGTGGATCTGTTAACAGCTCCTGACATGCTGGTCAACAATAGTACTGCAGCGTGTGAATGTCTCCAAGACAGGCATGGTCGGTAACGCCATAACACCCTTTGACATGGGCATAATATCGATATTATTAACGTTGAGTAACGAGAGAGAGAGCTTGACCATGCCTTGTCTACTCCCACCTTACTGCAGTCGATGCACAAAGAAAATTAACGCTTACAGAGAAACAATGTAGTCACCCCTGTACGGACACGATTCCCTCCCCTTACACGCGATGAGGATGAGGCGCTAGCTGCGGCTACAGAAAGGATGCACCGTGTGCTTCCAGGAGGGAAGGAGGGGAAAAGAATGTCAACAGACACATTTCTGGGGGCCTGCAGGCTGTAAGCCGAGGTAAACTCTTCATGACATGTGTCGCTCCTGGGCTCGAGGGAGCACAGACCAAGGGAGCATGCGTGCACGTGTGGCATCGTGCTGGAAGTGCACGCAGACAGCATGCATGTTGTACTCCTGGTTTGTGGTAATCACAGACAATGGTGTCAGTGTACAGCTGAAGCCACATCTTCTTTGTAACCAAGGTAATGTCAACAGCGTGATGTTGAAAATTTCGCAACAGCCTCAGCGCACGTTGTGGGTGGAGGTTGAGACGGTGGTGGTGGTGAAGTCATAGATGTATAGGACATGTATGCACTTTTATTTCACGTTTTATTCGTCCATCGAATCATCGTAAACCATTCCCATTGGCTGAATTTAAAAAAGGGAATTGAAGTGGAATATAAAATACAGAAGAAATTTGATGACAGTAAAGAGAAGGCAGAGCTGTCATCATTTTGTCAAAAGAGTGGTGAATTTATTATTATTATTTTCTATTATCGATGAATGGACGCGATGATAGACCTGGACTCTGAGTTCCAACGTTATTAAGACAGCAGTCAGTCCAGAAACAACTCGGCGATGAAGAAAAGGAGAAGCTACCTCGATAACAGCCCGCCTTCATCAGTCATCGCGTGCACAACATCCTGGTCTCTTTCCGAAACACGGTTGAAAAATGTGATGTTCAACGACTGGAATGTCGTAAACGAAGACTCGAGAATTTGAGAGCTTATCTTGTGATGAGCTCATCCGAGTCACGGGTAAAAAAACAAACAAAACAAAAGCACGACCTTTCCAACAGCATCAGTGCTTTATTTGCTCACGTCAGTTGGTTGTCCGGCACAATAGGTTTTATAGATTATTTCTCGAGTTTTAAGGAAGATCAATACAACAGTGGCGTTCTTAATGTTCTTTTATTTATTTATCTTGCCAGTTTATGCCAAGACAACAAAAATGTGAGCTTAGGAAAGTTCCCAAGGCTAGATATCGCGCACAGTTGCAGGTTACAATCTGGGTCTGCCAGTCTACGTGTCCCCGTGAGGTCTCGCATGGCAGGCCCAGCACTCACAGGTGATATACGAACATGGTCTAAGCTGCTGACACCAGATGACACCTGTCGTATTCCTTACCTACGTCACGCTGAGCACAATACTCAGTTCACTTTACCTAAAGCATGAGTTTAACTGCCGACCTTGAACCTGAGGGCCTGTCACTACTCTGGTCGTGCCAAGGTTGTGCAATGGAAGCCGTGCACCTGTGCCACTACTGCTGACAGGGGGAGAGTCACTATACGTGAACAGTATGCCACACCTGGTGCAGCTCCCACTCACGCGCTCCTGTACCTGTGAGACAGCTGTCGTGTCATTAACATATCACAGGGCCTACTGGAAGGAAACTTGGAGTGATAGTCACAGAGCGATAGGTCGCTTAGTCGCGATCAAGTGTATTAATCAAGCGAGACACACTAACTCAAACAAGGTGTCAGCCACTGATACTAATTAGCAAAACTAAGGCCAAACAACCATAAAGCGGTCTTAAACCTTTACAATGATGGACGTTGCGCGTGCGCACTTGTGTGTGTCCCATGAGTTTTACACCGTTTATAACAAAACCGTAGTCAAACGGCATTTTCGGGACAAGCTACCTGTCCATAAATCAGAACATCCGAATCTGCTATGTAAACGCTAGACATGATTATCAGTAAAATATAACCGATCAACTGATTAATGATTTTCTACAGATAAGTAAAAGCAAACTGATGTGAAAAATAAGTGAAAAAAAAAAAAAAAAAAAAAAGAAATTTTGTTGGAAACTCGTATTGTCACCACCGACAAAGCAATAGCATGGCCGCTAAGACGGTTAACGAAACTGAAGAGTTAGGACCATCTTTAAAAATAAGCGCAGACTCCAAGACTGAGTGATGCTCAAAAGGTGTTCATAGAAACTTTCAAAACTCAAGCCAAAGCCAGTGTATTGTTGCTGGATGCAGAAGGGAATTTAAACATTTCCAGAAAATTTGCGTGGCGGCCATTACAGACAGTGCAAAAAGATTCCATTCATGTTAAAAACAGTGTTAGTACAAAACTGTGATTTAAAAACGTTTGTGCAGTTTTTTAATACCGATTATTGAAAAGCATTAGCAGATAAATTGTTCATAAAGCTTGCTAGTACCGAGTTTGATTAATAAAAACTGTTGCTCGTTGCTTTGCTTAACAAAAAATATAATAAAATAACAGATAGAGAGGATACAAAGAAATGAAAACACAAAGGAGCGAGGAAGCTTTAGAAACAATATTTACAATGTTGCACTATCGGAACAAGTAAAGGTTCATGTCCTGAATGTAGCTTTAAGGGAAGGCCATCATGACCTGGGATTGCCGAAATGCCAGTACTGCTGATACAATGTGTATCGTCCTCAACAACTGTAAAAGAACTTTCTTTTCGACACTCTTAAATCTTACTTTGAAAGAAATTGGACGAAAAATATGTCATCTATAAAGGTAAATCTTGCAACCTCCACTCATTTCGCCTGTGAAGTCTCCAAGCTTCCACGCCCTATTGTTTCCACCCACTAAGAACTACAAAATCCTAGCAAACATCTATGTACTACAGCGGCAACATCAACAAACTTTAAGTGGACGTCGTAGTTGCCATACCAGAAGGTGTCTAGACGCAAGTAGACGAAGTGAAGAAGCGAGTGGGGAATGAAACAAGTGCATCCTCTATCCTTTCTTGTCCATCGCACAGCTCACTGCGATGTTTCTCTCCAACGTTCGTGGTCTACTTTATTAACGGTATTGCCACCCCAACTCACTCCCCAAACCCTAACCCAGTTTCATCATCCTCCAGACTCGCTTGCATCAGATTTGACGGCTCTCTACCACATCTATCCGTATCACAGAAACCTCAGTGACCTCACAAGATGACCTCTTGCGCTGTGTGCCAGACACGCTACACTGCTATAGGAATCACGACTGACTACAGACTTCAAGTCCTCCTAACACAACAGCTGAGGATATTGCTATTATGTAGCATTAGTGTGTCCATGTTGAGGCGCCCATTGTGTCCAGTTTAATGAAGGACGCGCTGGAGCACGATGCTCACACGCGCTCCAGTCCCTCCCACTCCCCGTCATCCGGGTGCCGTAACAGTCGCAAAAGGCAAACGTAGTAGTTTGAACTCTCTAAAGTGACATAAAAGGAAAGTCAATCATTAATGCTGCATTTAGAAGTGCTTTCTATCGGTCCCCAGTAATGATAATAGGATTTGTATAGCATTTCCCCCAACACAGGCGAACGCGATGGGAGGTGGGGAAAGGGCCGTGTGATGTATAGTTGTCACAATCGAGTATAAACAAGAACCTACATATATCAACATGCGACGGTTAGCAACGCAAGAACATGAAGGAACACAATGATAGCAGTGTTGGGGAGAAAGGACAACAGGATGAGTTATAGTAGGGGTTTCTGAAAGATACGTTTTAAGTCAAAATCACGGCACGTACCGAGTTCAAGGCAGGTCATTCTCTTACTGGTGCCAGAGGAGAAAGAGCGATGGCCGAACGTCTGCAGTATGATACGTGGTAACAGACTTTTGGACCGGGTGCCCAAAACTTCCCATGACACGAGGGATGCTGTTTACCATCGCTGAAGCTGTGGTCTACCATCGCAATAGTGGGATGCTCGCTACACGAGGACGCGCACAAACACGCACACACACTCTCTCCCTCTGTAAGTACATGTACATTCCGCTGTCAATACACTCCAGCCAGTAAGACCAAAGTAAACAGCACGTGACAGCGATTTGTATTCAGTGCACGTGCTTTAGCTGATCATTGCGCTCAAATCTACAAAAATAGAAAGTCTGCACGTGACACGTGTTCCCTTAGACATAGTAACAGGTCGGGCGTTTACCTTTCTTTGTCACAGAGCTTTCTGTGAAATGATTGTCACAGCAGCATATACTCCTAATTAGTCATCACAAACTGACCAGATTCCTCCTCCACCCTCTCCCCGCGTCCTTAGGCAACTCCGTAGGTCTTTATTAAAATGGTTTCGCCCGCGCGAGGGAAGGTATGAGTACACGGTGCTGACTTTTACAAGTGGTCAGTATTCCTAGTAAGCCTAGTTGCTACCCTGACCCTGAGGCACCCACGCTGTAGTATTATTATTCTATTTTCCAGTTGTTATGCAACGAATTCGGTATCCTTTCTACTAGATCCCATTTTCTTATCACTATCTGCACTACTGTGGCAGCTACTCATCATACACTTCTGGGAAGTCATCTGTAAATGCGCAATAACATCCGAGGTTGGAAGCAAGAGGCAGAGCTTGTATATACACCCACCGTTAATTTGGCTCTGGCGTGGTTTGCTTCGTTTGTCAAGCGGAACGAAAACGAGTTTTCATATAAAATGTTTCGGTCTGAAAACATTCAGTCCTAACCATGACAGTATGTTCAGATAGAAGTCGTCTCGACTCAGCTCTCAGAACCTACAGCAAGTACTGGTCGGGTGAGGAAGACGTTTTATTGCCAGGCTAGTCGCAGTGCCTGTGATCTCTACCCCGCCTATTGTCCGGGTAGAAGCTGGAGACGACCGGACACTAGTAGTCAGCACCGCGTGTACTCCTACCTTCCCTCGCACGGGCAATACCATTCTATTCTGTCCGGACACAAGAAGTTTCCCATCCAGCCTTGACCCTGACCTGGCCTTGTGCCCTACTCCAACACGGAGACGAAATCAGCCGGGCGTGAAAAGTACACTGCACAACGCAAAACCAGATACTCTACCCCCACCCGTTTCCATGGTTGCCATTTCGCCACACATGTTGGTGAGTGCTACAGTCCACAGTTTGTCTAGTAAAGCAACGGACAGGACAGCTTGCTGTTTGGTAGCTCTCCGAAGTTCTTAATGCTTTTCTTACTCGTCCTGTGTAATTCTTAACGCACGGGTGACGTCACCAAACACCACCTGGCAAGTCCACGTGGACACAGAATAAGACAGGCTGCCGAGAACAAACGAGAGGCGAGGGGGGAGACAACATCTGTCGAGAGAGAAAAAACACACAACAACAACAAACCTCGTTTTCAGTCTAGCGAAAATACTGTAGCGACCTGTGTATAAGCTGTGTATGCACTGCACATGCTCATCTAGAGTGGGAGTCTCCTCTCACAGAAGACTACTGTTTACTTTGAGTATTTAAAAAGCTAACACATGACCCAGTTGCAGCAGTTAGGTGAGCACCGCTGCTGGCACGAACAGATACTGACTTTCATCCTGCAGTCTACTCCGCTCTTCCTTTCTCGCCATTCACCCTCTACCTCCACCACCCTTCTCGCGCGTGCGCGGTTTCCTGTTATTGTAATACTTCGCCTTCTCTTCATACCACTGTAGCGTTACAGAAGGCAGCACTAATAAAACGTAAAAGGAGAAATTTTATTGTTCACATTGCAAGGCTCTTTAGAGAACTCTTTGGTTCTGTATGTGTGCATAGAGCAACATACCAAAGCATGGCTATAGAAGAGATATGTTACTAAAAATATACCTCCCCCACCCTGCAAGCCTCTTTACGTTATGTTCGTGGGTTCAGACTTGACCTCATTACGCAGCCTCATCCCAAAGCTCTTGCGCATGGCGAACAAGTTTTTATTTTCTTCTTTGCCTTGTCTTGCACACATAATTCATATGATCCCCCACTTACCACACACCTCCGATGCTGAGCCCAGCAGTTGCCTACATGTGAGTAACCCCACAACACAAGACGTCACGAGCGGTGGTGTGTGTCGCGCGCCCTGACTACATGCTGTATACGATGGTACACACCGGCGATGGGCAGGTGGCCAAACCACCTGTTGACATCATTGTGTTCTGCAACGGTTCCTTCCTGGGCAACAGCACTAGGCGCCTAGGCTACACGGCACTAGCTACATACACAAGGAAGCTGACAGATGTGCCCCTTGGCATGGCTTATCGCATCTCTGACGTGGAGGGTGGGGTGGAGGTCATCATCGTTGCAGCAGGACAAGTGGCGCTGTGCATCGAAACTCGTCAGCTGGGGACTTCAACAGACAACTGTATGGAGACCCAAGTACAGCACATCGAACAAGGACACTGCCGTTCAACAGTATCAGAATGTTACATGTAGCAAGGCTGTTTGACTTTAAAAAATCAAATCTGTGAAAATATTTTTTAGAGAATTGCCAGGCAGAAACCAGAGAACTGTTGGTTCAGGTTAATAATATAGGCAAATGTTATTATCCTCTCTGTAATTCTTAGAGAACAGAATTTTAATCAAGAACTGCAATGTCTACAGTGTGTCAGCCAATGACTATACATATATATATATACTGCCTGTAATGTGTAGCGTGCAGCAGACATAAAACAGTTAAAACATTTCGCACCCTAACACGGACATCAAACATGTACCAAACATTGATCCTGACACCGATGAACTAATCTACTTCAATAATTAATTATATGTTGTAATATGATGGCTTTATAGTGGTATAAAAATTGTCGAATATAGTAGGGGTCCAACAACGTAATCAGTAAACATTTAAAACGCACACAGCTGTGAGGCGTCAAGCAGTGGTCGTCTCCTAGGTAACGCTGACGGTTAAACTGATAGTAAACAGGTGATAGTCCCTACGAGGGTGTTCACTGCACCGCCGGCTTATCACCACGGATAGCAGCTCACCCCAGTATGACCTCGGACAAAGGTTACGACCTCACAGTGACACAGGCGACATAACTGTTCATCTGTCGATGCTCTGTGTAAATTATCTCACCATGCCTGACATCAGCATTGCTGACCTAAAGGTTTACACCGTCTGGGGTCGTAGTTACGAAGGGAGCTTAAGGTAAGCAGTTGTTGCCCTCAAGCAGCATGGGGAACTCGAAGTTAAAAGCAATGTCCAGACGCCGCAAACGTTGCTTTACCCCCCGGAGCCGTAGTTATAAAGCGGTTGCAAAGATGCCCTGGGGTTATTTCACACACACACAATAACAGCCATGAAGTAGCAAACTTCTGGCTATCACATCGTAAATATGTAAACAGGACTCTTTGAGTTCCCGATTTTCCCCCGGCGAAACAATTTATAACTGTGGGCCCTAACTGTGGAGTTCACCGAGTTAGGTCGATCAGAGGTTCTCCCAGCTCTGTATGTCCAAAGATAATATCAAGTTTTTTCTAGAAGTCGTTACGTTCAAACTACCACACACTGAGTCTGCCAAGGTACGTGAGCGTGCACTGCCCCCAGTAGTACTGACAACAGTTGGGGTGGGGAGGAACGATGCCCGCTGTCCGACTCGCGTCTGTGGAGGGAAGCTGTGTGGTTATGTGCGACACTTATCAGCGAAAAAGCTGCTGTTTTCTGAGGCATTTCTCACAACTGGAATTATACAGGCATGTCTAGCTGCCAGGGTAGTGAATGAATGAGTGAACAAGCGGACGAATTCCTGTGTGGCAGAGAAAGAGAAGGAGAAACAAGGGAGGGAACACTGAGAAGGCAAACAAAGTTTGTGGTGACTGACTCCGGTGGCATGGACAAAACAGATTAGATACCCTATATAACAACAAGCATATACTACGTTTGGAACTTGATGTAACCGAGGAGTGTCTCAGTAGCACTGCTAGGAGTATGCCTGCACTCAATTTAGGGCGCAATGTCGAAGAGAAAGTGAAAACCACACAGCGTGCGCTCCATTTTCCTCTGTTCATTTACATAAGCTGTATAAGCTTGTGACAGCTGACTTCTCTTTAAAGAACTTGAGATACATACAGCGAACGAGGGCGAACGCATGACATTCAATGATGTGAGGTGAGCAAGATCGAGGAAGAGTGAAAGGGGCGCAGTGAGCACTGAGCACTGAGTACTGAGCACAGCCTGCCTGCTCCTGCATGGCTGCGCACAAGGGTGGAGTGAATGTAGGACACGCACGATCGCGCGCTGACATACGGCAACCCGACACTACAGGTAGTGGCAGGCACAGATAACACACATATAATAGTACAGTGTTCCCTTACAAGTGTACATCACCGCCACCAACATAACACAGCATGCGATATTTACATGTGCGTTAGTGCGCTCATATCTATATATATGCATGTGCGTGCATGCTTGGAACGAGTGCAACAGTTAATACCTTTCGAACAAGAGCATGAGGGTAAATACTGTTACAAACATGACCATCTTTGTTTTTCTTTTGTCTTAACATTTTGGCCTTGCATGCATGTAGACCGGAGAAGTGATTTGAGTGTTTATCCGGGCGGAGAACTGTGGTCGGCAAGAGGAGAATTTTCTCTTTATAGTTATACAATACATTTTATACTTACAGAATTTATTCTATAGTTAAACAATTCATTCTAAACGTATATAATGCATTCTTTATTTATTTAATTTTATAAGTACAGAATACATTCCATAGGTCTACATTCATTCTCTACTTACATGGCGAGATGTAGAACGATGTATGACTTGGAAAGGATAGTTCTCCTGGTATAGAAATAGGTGCATCATGCGGCATCTTTCAAATGAAAGAGGACACCTATAGCTAGAGAACAACATTAATCTCGTGTTAATATCTCAGTTTTTAAAGGAAATGTGTAGCTTTCTTCAGCTGTTATCTAGTTCGTAAGGTTTTAATTCCAGCAGGAGGGAATTAGTAGTTGTGAGAGAAGTGTGTATATCTTTCTTTCTGTTGTACGTTACGTTACTCTCTATTTGCACTGTTGATAGTATTCGTCTTCTGTTGTCACATATGGCAATGATTGTGTGTATGTCACGTGTTTGAGACCTCACAATAATTCATGTGTGTGTGTGCAGCCCGTCTGTACACTTGATTCAGATAAAGGGCTAGAGACTGGAGGTCAGTGACCTGAACAACCAGATGTCGCCATCCACCATAACAGCCAAAGCTGCACCGAGGGACTAGAGGCACTGTCAAGAAGTTCATTTCCGGTTACTTTTCAGCCCGTTTCATGCAAACCACACGGTGCCCTACACGCACGTGTCACGGCCTCGGTACACTACTCGCGGGCGTGACTATTCTTGTCAATCAAAACAAAGTATAAAGTGCCACGTCTTGACCCCTGCAGCTTCTGCAGCTAACCTTTACAACAGACGAGGCTGAGTTTATAACCCACCACGTTATTTGCAGATCCCTTTAGAGTCAGAATTAATAAACTCTTTCAGCAGTCAGCTGAATGATCGGGCCATCATTAGTAGCCTGAAGTAGGTGAAGAATGGTCAGTAAGCTCCGGCCAACAAACAGCATCCAGTGCTATCCACGACATTCGTGGCACAAAGACACGTGACGGCACGAGCAACCTGCCTCCTCACGCCGAGAGAAATGTCCCTAGCAGCATCGGAAACCATAAGCTCAAGGGGTCCACCAAGTTTGTCTTGATCCGACTGTGATACAGGGGGTCAATCTATCGCAATGCTTGACTCGTCTTGCATGCCGCTACCAGCGCATGCGCACACAGCCAAGCTCCACGCTCGCCGAGGCGAAAACAGAGTGCGGGAGATCATGCCCACATATAGGGTCGTGACCCCTAACAATGGCAATGACTCTTCGCCATGGCGTGCTACATACGACCACATGCGTGCAGGCAAAGCCGCCATTTTTCAAATGTGTGAGTCTACACTTTCCCAACAGAAAAGCTTCTCAAGCGGTCAATTTCTATACTGATACATGTGTTCGACGCTTCGATAACAGTACGTATAATTTTTTATACTCTATATTAACATAGTTATTGAGATTTTAACTACAGAAATGTCCAAATTTAATGCAGAATATCATTCTAGAGAAAAAAAGATTAAGAGTACACATTAACGCAATAAATGCACAAGTTTTTCCAGACAGAGGTAGAAATCGTGCTCAGCAGTTCTGAACGCTTGCATTTGATAATTCTTTAGCCGTTAGCAATGGAGAGAATTTGGAGCTGTCAGAATTTCCTCAAATTTGCGATTACGAAAGTGGAAACGTAACAGAGCTTCGACAGTTCCGTCTGTTTACTGGTACGATAGCGTTAAAATGCCAGGTTTCTTCGGGCAGTATAATATTTTTTTTCTCTATTTATTGTGGGTTTTGTTTTTTTTTTGTCTTGCAAGTCCTGGGCTGTGTGTGAACTATGCTGATTATTAGGCTCATAACCTTTCATGTTTATTTGTTCAAGAAGCAGTGTTTGTATGGTAAAGGATTTTTTGGTGTAAAATGTACTTGCTTTGTCACATATTGCTGATAATGTTGACAGATTTGGTCCTTTGGACTCTTAACTCTGCCTCTCAATTTTATATTTTTTTAGGCTAGCTTAAACGACTTTTTCAAACACCAAACTTTCCACTGCAGCAGCTAATTAAGAATATTTGTCAAAGAGCAGCATAAGGATTGTGTTCCCAGTGGTGAACCAAAAAAAAAAACTTATATAGATAGCCCATTGACAACTGATTGTGACTGGAAGTATCATTTCAGACAACTTTAAATGGTCTTTTTCAACAACAAATCATAATACTGCATAATGGTCAATAATTTATTTTACTGTTATTCTAGATAGCTGGCTGCTGGCATTTTAAGATGAAAGTGGTCACAGGGTGTGCAACTTCCACTACAATCTATTGAACCAGATGCAAGCTTCATTAATTAGAGCTATAAAGCTGATTCCTCATGTCCTATGCTTCAGTTCTCCTGCACAAGTCATTAAGTAAGTGCAATTTACTTTTTGATTCATAATATTCATAATCCTTGTGCAGAAAGAAAATTTATGAAGCATGTGACCATTAATGGTCAAATGACTTCTATGTTATTGTGTGCTGCAGATTTAAGGAAGGAGAAAAAAGATAATACCTGAAACTGTTTGAACACAGTCATTACACCACAGATAGTGTAGCTTTGTTGTGATGCTGCACTATAAGAGTGTGTTATTATTATACTTTTTGATCTTGATTTGTGAAATCTTATTTGCCTTCTATATTATTTCCATGCAGGTAACTACCAAGAATCTAGCTGAATCTGCAAGGGACAAAAATGTCGGAGGTGGAGAGTGATGACAAAAATGCTCCACTCAACCAAAGGATACGGATAACTCCGATTAGATTTCGGTCTGTTTTCATTTCCTCTGCTTAATTTTAGGGAATTTTTTTGGTGGACATCATGTAGGGACACAAGGCTGTGTCCTCTTTCTGGTAAAATAGCATACAGTGATAAACAAGTTTTGTACAATAACATAAAATGTTCTTTAAAAAAATTTAAAACCTATCAGCAGCTGACAGTTTTAAATGTACTAAGCTGAAAAAAGTTTATGCAATGTATTCATTGACACAGGGATGCACAGCTAACAGCGAAGGAGAGAAGGATGCCGAGGAATCACTATATGCTGACCATTCAGTTATGCAGCAATGTCCACCACCATTGCCATACTCTTTGCCACTAGTGG
This sequence comes from Pomacea canaliculata, assembly GCF_003073045.1. Taxonomy (NCBI): domain Eukaryota; kingdom Metazoa; phylum Mollusca; class Gastropoda; order Architaenioglossa; family Ampullariidae; genus Pomacea; species Pomacea canaliculata. The sequence continues at coordinate 11,863,060 of NC_037602.1, read as the reverse complement.
TTGGCACCAATCTCAAGGGTGTCCCCAAGTAGCAGCTTTCAAAAAAGGACTGTTTCACCTTTGCCTTCACACCCCCAGCGCCTTCCGATTCCATTGTCTGGTTTTCAGCCTGCCAGCATAAAGACCCATAACCCCTTGGAAGGTAATTTAAAGCCATTTTGTTTATATCATTTAGCCTTTTTTTCTTCTTACCCTTGGCCAGAGTTATGAACAGTGCTTTATGAGTTAAACTGGAAGCGGAAAATCCCAGCCTTTTGCCATAGTGAAAAAATTTAAACAAATATGCATCACATATCAGATAGATATGACAAATGGTAAAGATTAACCAAAATTAATGGTATTTTCCAGGCATTGTGAACTATAGCAAAGCTAGAAAAGATCATTTATTTTACATGTTTTCTGCTATTGTGTTCTTAGGTTAGAACTAAACTAGAGAAAGTTGGATGCAACAACTGTCTCTTCTGGAAGAGATGAAGAATATACAAACAACCTTAAAAGGATGTTTACATGGATGGAGGGAACAAGAAACAGGAAAGGCAAATGACACGGGAAATCTGCCAGAGGGGTTCCAGTCTCGCTTACAATCAGCAGAAGATGTAGAGAGTCTTGAGGGAGATATGAAGACAGACCCATAAAAAGGACATGCTTGGTATGTGCTTTATTCTGTTTGTAGTCAGGAGAGTCAAATCTTTTTATCTGATTCCCTTTAAAGGTTTCCATACCATATCCATTCATTGTATAAAACTAATGACATGTTTGCAGTACTAAAAAGTAATAAAAGGCATTGTTATGTGGCATTGATTAGAGCAGATAGTAAATTCTGTACCCACTTTTGCTTGGTTGTATGAAACTTCCTGAATTGTTGTGCTGTCTTTTTTTTGGGGGGGGGGTGTTCTTTAAATACTAGTTGTCATAACAGGTATTATAATGTTGCCCACTGCAATTTTTTTTTAAATGATGTGTATTTATTTTTGTCTGTTTTCAGAGAATGCCATTCGGTGATGCGTCGGGCTTCAACATTAAAGCATGTAGTGAGGGCATTCTATCTGTGCTATTTTTTCACTGAGTTGGCCTGATCTTTACAACTTCAATGGGACTCAAGAACCACCCCTTCATTTTACAACAGTTCAGGTAAGGATTAAATATTGACTCTGTGTGTGTGTGTATACGGTACATTAATACATGCCTGTCATAAAATAGGACTGTTTGGATTTGTTTCTTTATCTTTTTAGTTATGAACCTTAACCTTTGACTGCTAGCTGGCAGACAAGAATTTTCATGAGTCATAAAAAAAAAAAACATGACCACAGGAAGATAATCAGGGCCTGCCTGGAGAAGCCTGTCCCGTACCTCAATTTTATTGTGATGAATTACATTGCCGAAAATAGAAAATGATATGGACATCACTGTTTACCGTGCAATAATATTTCTAGTGACTGTGGACTCATCCTTTAATCAGCTGGTTAACACTGTGTGAGCTTATGAAAAAAAGAATTAAAATGACAGTTTATAGACATCTTTACAGTTCCCATGTATTGGGATTGTTTTTGAAATTAGAATTTCCAGAGTTTTTTCTGCCTATAGAAATTCAACTGAAGAATATCAAATGCAGTTTCCACTCTGGTAGCTTCCTTTCTGTTTATAACGCTATTTAAATTCTTTATGCCACTTTACATATCCGGTCAGTATAATTTGCGCTGTATCCTCTTTTTGTTTCACATATATTTCTGGATTTTGAGGTCAGTAACCTAGCAATTAAGTGATATACTTTTTTATGCAGACCTGCTCTCATGATTCTTATCATTTGTTCTATTTTAGATGCTGCAGAAAAAGTTATCCTGAAGCTGACGGATGCTGACTTGCATGTCATCAACTTGGGTTAGCTGGGCTAGGATGCAAGAGAGATTGGCAGAAGGGAAAGGTTGGCACAGCCTGTCTGTACGTCAGTTAATTGTTCTTGGGGTGGAGGACAAAGTAAAGCTAGATTATGAGCGTTGGAAAACTTCTCCGTACAGTTGTAACATTCTAGTACATAAAAAACCTGCATATACTAAAATCTGGATTTAGTATATAATATATAAAACTGTGCTGTGATTTATTATTTACTCTACAACCATTAATTTATCAATGAGGATATTTTCACCCGATTCCAATCAAGAAGAATGTGTTGTGGTAAATCAGAATCATTTATATGTTTACAGTTCTTTCTTAAATCCGTTTCTAGAGGACCCAATGTCAGAAATTCTTGAACATAACTTGTCAAAAGAGTTTCACATGTGTTGAAAATGGTTTTGCCTTTTCTTAGTGATAAAGGTGCAATTTTAAAATTTTAATCTGTTTTTAAAAGAAATTTGTAGTTAATACCATAGAGCTAATACCGCAATCCACCTAGAACTCTTTTAGCTAGTATTAGTTTCATAACTTTTGATGGACGTTACTTTTTAGAAATGTCTATCTCATATGGGATAAGCACGAAAGCATTTCACACTCTTCCTTTTTGACAGCAATTCAGTTCACTAACTCTTTTATCGCATTTGATGTAATATTGTAATATAATAGATCTTTGAACCTTTTCTTTGGGAAAATGTAATTAGTGTTAAAGGAAACTGCAACTCCCTTTTCTTAAACTTTTAATTGTTTTGTCAGAATAAATGGATACATGGTTTTGCATCGTTACACAACTTATAATCACCAACGAATAAATAACGAAGTGTTGCAATTAATATATCAAGAGGAACATCTTTGGTATGTATGCAAACAGACAATGCTTTTAAAAAAAATTTTATATATTTTTAAAATTATTTTTTTTAATCAGTTTGCTTCTTATCCTGTTTGTTATTTATGATGCGAAACGTTATTTTACCTTGAAATAAATTGTTTAATGTATATACAATGAGAACAATGCTTAAAAAAAATTGTATATTCTTAATTATTTAACATTAGATTTTTATGATTCAAGTTTGCTTTTTATCCTTATTTGTGATGAATTATTTTACGTTGATAAATGATAAAATTGTTTATGTTATACAACTGAGACGAAATTCTTTAAAAAAAGGGATTTTTATATTAAAAAAATTTTTAGTTTGCTTAGCCACTTTATCCTTATTTACCTCATAAAAAGTCATAACGCCAATTGGGAAATACAAATGATAATGTTTGGTTTGTTTATTTATAACACTTCCATTTTGCACTTTTGTGCACTCTTTTGCTGCTTGTTTTCAGAAGATATAATAATACGATTATTGCAAAATCATTGATTTTTTACACAATCGAATTATTATCCATTTGATATTCTGGTATTGTTTTTCAGGAATTTTGGCATGTCCTGATTTAGAAAATATTGTAAATCAGGATATGCCGAAATCCCTAAAAATAACCAATAATCTGAAAGATAATTAATAGGGATAACTATAGTATAAAAAAAAAAAAAGGATGGGACGTACCAGAGATGGCATCAGGGTTGGACTAGCGGTCACAAGGGGAGAGAAGCGTCGCCACGCTTGTTTCACAGGTAAACCGACATGACCCGTTTGTTACGGCCCGGTTTCACTTTCGCTCTGGGTCGGACGCATTTTGCCACATGGCCCCCGGATACTCAAGGACAGTCCCCCACCTGTAGCCAATATTCCTTTGCTGCTGGGGGTAGCATCTACATAGTCGGACACTTGGCAGGACGAGGGCAAACGGCCGCAGACACATCTATTTACTGCACCTGATGTCATAACTGTCATCTAGATCCTTCTGGGAGAAGTGAAGTGCTTATAAAACAGTCAAGTTAATAATAAGCTTATCAGCTGAATGTCATCGGTACAAAACAACTAATGTCCCACTTTCCGTTGTATGGCAAATGGAAAAAAACTCGACAGAACACAAAGACACCAACAGGTGTGGGGAGGGAGGAAGAGAGAGATAGAGACGCGGGTAGAGACTGTCAACACCAAACAGAGTGACAGGTCGGGTTATTCAGACGGTGAAAGTCTGCATTTCTCGTGCTAAAGTAGCAGTTTTTTTGTTTTTTTTTCAGAAGCACGTGAAATACAGACTGCAGCGTCCGAATAATCCGAACTGTTGCTCATTCTCTGTCTCTGGTGTTGACTGCTGACAATGTTGTGAATGGTGCACCACGTTCGTTGATCGCAGGTGCGAATCGTGGTGGATAATTAATTAAGGGATGGCTTTTGGAGGCTGAAATTTACATGGCAACTTTATACCGCCTATATATCTACTGATATCTGAAAAAAATGCAAAACGTTCAGAATGGTCTTTAACTGTGGCTCTGATTGGTGTTGAGTGCAATGTTGTGAATGATGTAGCAACATGATGTAGTACGCTGTTAGCGTGACGTATTACACAGTTAGCAGCGCTCGTAGATCGCAAGTGCGATTCGCGTACTTAGGTAATGGATAATTAACGGATGGGTTTTGGAAGCTGAAATTTACAGGTCAGGTTTATATCACCCATATCTTCCGCCATCTGCAAAAAACAAAAAAAAAAAAACAAACAAAAAAAAAAAAAACACAAAAACGCAAACCATTCAGGTTGGTCTTGAAGCCTCACCCAGAGACGTGCACACCGGACTGTTCCTGCTCATCTCACCCAATATGTCATGCACGGGTTATCCCTCATTCCAGCCAACATGTAATGTACGGGTTATCTCCCGAAAGACGTCGGGGGCATGTCGTGATATTCCAAGGAAATAAGCTCACTGACTGCATGGTTTGAAACACTCCTGCTTCTGAAATGTTAATAGGTAGCGGTAATACTATTCCTCCCCCCAAATTTCCGTGTTCTGTATTTTAAAAAAGACATTGAACCTTGTTCTGTAGTCTGACTTTGGTCTGCATTTTTAATCGATGTTCGGGTTTGCATGCACTCCGAAGGACGTTTCTTTTGAGATTTTAACTTGAAGGAGCTCAAAGTGCTTTAGTTTTACATCAGTGTCATGAAATTATGTCGCTTATCTCCTTTTTAAATACAGGGTTGACTTCTAATCCGACGATCTTGAAATGTTCTTACGTAAGCCATTAAAAAAAGGCGAAAGGTTGCTTCCTTTGACCCCGAGGGAGAGACTTCAGAATTTTTTCACTAGTGGTTTACGCCTCGCCAGCAACTAAAACTATATCAGGAAAGCTGAACTGTAAACAGGTGTCACATGCAGAGAAAAAACTGTGCACCCGAGACGAATCCAAGATACTCCTTTTGTAAAGAGACAGAACTAAGTATGTAATGATGCATGCGGCTCATAAATCCCAAACCGAAGAGCAAAGATTTAATCCAACTGGGCCGAGAAAAGGGACAAGACTAATTGTGAAACGTATCTTTCGATGGTCGACATCCCGCACAGGTAATCCTAGCAATTAACTACACGAAATGTGGGTCACCACTTGTGTCAAAGTCTCGGTTCACTAGCAACTTAGAAAAATGTACTCACTTATTGCTACCACAGATGTATGACCTCAAATTCTCTTCACACCTTTATAACGCTGTTGTCTACTCACTTGCAAGCTGACCTCTGAACTAAAGCCCACTTCACCAGGTTGTTTTCGGAGCAGAGATATACCACACATCTACTGATCATCGACTGCTTTCCGTCCTATCAAGTATTTGGCGTATGTCCTCACCTTTCTCCGCACTGAGGGAGCCTCAGACTTTGATACACCATGCTGTACACCGGCAATAAACAGCTGATCTGCCCAAGGACGACGTGTGAAGACAGTAGTCGGCTGACGCACTTCGCGAGGTCAGAGGGCTTGCATGTAGGTCAAGGGTAAACTATTTACTCGTTACTGCTTACTGCTGTGGTGAAAGAAAGAAGTGCTACAAATGATAGCATCGCTATCTCTTTATTATTTTTCCACGCACATTGTACAGCAACAGATCGAGCTCGTATGTCTTCTGTTACATTCACATCGATCACATGGGAACTCCAAGTACAAATGGCTTTTGTCATCTCACTCTCGGTCGCCTCGGAGAAAGATTGCTTAGAAAAAGACTTGAGCAGAAGGAAGCAGATATGTATGTGACAGTCAGTGAAAAGACCATCATTTATTTCGTTAACTCCAGCTTTTGCCAAACTTTGTAGTATTAATTGTTGCGGTAAGGATTAAAAAGTTGCGGTTAGATTGACGAAAGCATACCGGACGTTCAGACTCACTCGTAAGGAAACTAGTAGCTACAAACATTAGCTAATCATTTAAGCTAGGACCCAAATTTTAAAGCCTTTCGGTATGAATAGTAAAACTTGTTACCACGTTAACCATGCAACTGTAAAAGTTGATGTGGCCTTATGACCTTTGAAAGCAGTTGACTGCAAGTGGTTCAGTGTGTCTAGGGTATGGCGGGTGGAAGGACGAGCCCAATCGTCTCACTGCGTAGCCTTTTTTTTTTAACCATCCACGATAAATCATGTGCCTATTTGGTGGGAGGTCAGGGAGAGTTTCCAGCCGATCCTTGAACCAGCGACATGTCTCCGAGTCACCTCGATCGAAACTAGATTGCCTTCCCCATACTCCACGTGTGACTTCTTTCCAGACAAGGTCTCTTATAAATAAATGTCAGCACTATTCTGTTCAAAAACAGCTCCAGTCATGCTCGAATAATTGGAATAGGAGATCACTTGGGACAATATATTCGAGAACCACCAGGTACCGCAAAATATTAGATTTGTGAACACTAGGTCACCAAGTCGTGAAGCATGCTCCATGAAGGTGTACTGAAAGGAAGTGGCAATGAAACATATCGCCAAGTTTTACCCAATGTCGGATCGCATCCAAAAAAAAAAAATTCTAACAAACTGGTTAGCTAGAACCAGTCAACAGAACACCGGTCACAAGAGAGATGTTATTTCAGAACCCATAAAACGTAGCGGTATGCATGTGAGACAAAGTGTAGAAGGCGATAGTGGCCAGTCTTTTAAACGCGACTTCACCGGTGAATGCATCAACTACAGCTGTGTCGACACGCTCGTCGCATGCACGTTGGGGCAGAGTCTGAGTAGACATGGCAGTCTAGAAAGCAAGAAGTTTTAATAAAACCCACTCGAGATTGCGCATGACCAACCTCATGTAGGAGGCGCAGCTCTCTCTCGTTCCCCCACCTGTATACCCCTTCCCCCACATTTACAGCAGCTAGTACTGAATGTACATAGGATACAACATATACGTCCAACATCTTCTTTTAAAAATTATTCGTGAGCCCTGACCTACAAGGATTTTGGACCGGCTACATATAAATGAAAGCCCAAATATTCAAGCAAAAGACGACAGCTCTTCTTTGGAAACATTTTACAACTAAAAACAGCCCGCGAGATGCCAGAATGGGAAGAACTGCTCTCACCTCTGATTGTCACTTCGTAACAGTCCTTAGGCCCGGATAATATATATATAAAATGCTGAATCCTGTCGCGGGTACTATTTAATCGGACCTCTCACCGAGATAATGCTGCGATATCTCAGAAACAAACGGGAACGCACGACAAAAAGAAAACTATTTTTTTTCCATGTTCCCTCTCTCACTGTGTTGGAGAAACACGAAGCTGCAGAGTAGGTCAGCCCGACCTGACAGAAAATCTGCGTTAGAGATATAAATATCCTGACCGAGAAACAACAAACTCCCACCCTAATTCTGATGACTAAGTAGGGAACCTCCACTACATCTCAAGCACAAACAGCGAGGCAGGCTGTGCATCAAAGGGAAATAATCACGAACCATCTCGAGGTATTTAGGAGGAAGTTAACAACGTTTCTTTAAGATGGCTGCAGAGACAAGCAGGTGTAGTGTTCCTGTAGTGATGGTGAGACGAACATCGCCACGTCTTGATGTCAGACAGCGACATGTCCCACAGCCTTTGTCAGTTGAATTGATATAATAGTGATCAGTGACTTTCTTCTGATATACGCAAACTTCGATATAGCGAAAGTCTCGGTGAACATTATCTATATCATGGTGAGTGTAGAGTTTCCGCTTTAACAGTTGCTTTCATGCCGTTGAGTGGTAACGGGTTTGCTACTGGTCTTTTGTATTGTGCTCCTGAGCAAAGCGAGAGATCGCAGTGTTTCCTCCTTCCCCACTCACCCCCATCCCACAAAAAACCTTCTTTCTGTCGTCAGCCAACAGAAGTTTTATATCGGCTTGATTATCGAGCAAGTCCTCGTCAGTGTTGGAAACAAAATACTCTTCTGTTCCGAAGGCCGTATTTTCGTTGCCACGGTAATAGCATTAGCGTCCCTTGAGCTGTCCTTTAAAAGCAGGAAGTGTTTGCCGGCCTTGTATACTTTATACTTCTAGTCTGTGCAGTAGAACATCGCAAGGTTGCGACAGAGCTGATTCTGCATATTGGACCCCATTACTGTTTGTGTACACTAGAGCCCCCATTAAAGTCCCTAAATCTGGTGAACATTGACAGCCCTCCTTGTTTTAGTCTTATCTGTGGTACATTACAGTCACTAATGATGTATCTGTGCAGCGTTCAACCCAACTACCAGTATTTACATCGTGCATATTAGAACCCAAGTTTTAATATCCTATCTGTGCACTTACACCCTACTTCTGACAACCCCCCTTCGACACAGCCCCCACTCACCTCCTACCTCCTCCATCAAAAACTCGTGACAAGTTGCGATAAACGACTAGCTGGATACTGCACACCCAAAGATACAGTAGTAGATTACTGCACGGCAAGCGTTAGCCATGGACTACTCTTACCGAAAAAGAAACAATAAAATACCTCAGGTGACCGGACGTCCCACCTTCGCGTGTCCCGTCGTGGCTCATAAAAATGTCCGGTCGGACGCTCCAAGTTCCCGCTTGCCCCTAAAAGTCGATAAATGTCCTGCTCGTATTTAAAAATCTGAAAACTAACATCCGGTGCCTTTGTTCTGGGCTTTTGTCCCATCGCCGTTTGAATTTAACTAAAATTTCAATTTGTCCCCCCTAGTTTATACTTGATATTTCGATAGTCCTCACCGATTTCGTTTTTAGGTGCGACACCAATGAAATCATCCGCAAGCGTCCCGGCTTCGCTGCCCCAAAATCGTCCTCATCAGCAAACACTTCGTAGCAGATCTTTTCCTAGTAACACCATGAGTCCTATAGGAAGCAGGAAAGAAAAACCCGGTAACCTGAGGAAATACATGCAAAAAAAAAAAAAAAAAAGGAGAAAACAAAACAAAACAACACAAAAAAAAAAAACCAACAAGAAAAACACCAACAAAACAAAATAACATAAGAAACGCACAGTTCTAAATTCCTGAGACGATGTATGTAGAGAAACGATCGGTTTGAAGGACTTTCCCATTATCTCCGCTAACAAGACCTGTAAAATATCTTTTAACACTTTTATCAATAACACTTTACATTCGAAACCTCCTTGTCCTTCGCCCTCTTCAACATGTCTCCGGTAAATACAATACAGTACATGGTGTCAGCGGCAAAAGAATAATTTACTGTGTATTCAACTACCGATTAGGCACATGGGCAAATATTTTCTTCCATCGTATGCCAGCATAAACTGTGTTACACTTGTAGTAGGCACAGAGGGAAGTGTGTAGTGGCCTCTTTAGTACTGCGAAAGTGGCAGTTATCTTCAATTTACTATGAACTTCAAAAAATGTACTTCACAAATGCCAAACAAGACTGCAAGTGACATTTGTGTGAGAGGAAAAAAAGTGAGGGGGGAGAGGGCGGTGTGTGTGGTGGAAAACAAACAGTTGAGAAAAAGGAAAGGAGCAGAAAAGAAGGGGAGAGAGGGCGGTGTGTGTGAGAGAAACAACAGTGAGAAGAGGGAGGGGGAGAGAGAAAGAGAGGGCGGTGGGTGTGTGTGAGAAACAACAGTGAGAAGAGGTGCCGTGGGGGGAAGAGAGAGAAAGAGAGAGGGAGGTGTGTGTGTAGCGGAAGAGAAAAACGCTTGCAAAACAGCAGCTGCTGCCACAGCCATATCTCCAGCAACGGGACATGTGGTGGTCACGGCCCTTCAGTCCGGTTACCGTGTATCTGAGCTGTACGATGGTGGTGTGCAGATGCGGGCATGAGATTGGTCGAGAATACAAGCTCCACATTCCCAGGCTGGTTAGAAGTGAATTACCGTATAAAAAATGTGAGACTGTATATAGGCAGGACACAGGACACAGGACACAGGAAAACACCAGCTACAGATCAATGATATTATAGACATGGACACGTGCATGAATGAAATTAGCGCTAGAAAAGCAGGCCATTGTCACTATTCAAACTATAGTGTGAGTGTGCACAGCACGAGTGAACTCACAGACACCAATGAAATTATCCCGCAGACGACAATGAGACGTCTTTATAGATCCTTAAACGGTAACTACCTCCTACCCTCAAGCAACCTAGGGCTGCAGGTTAATCGGATCATATAAACATTATAAAGTGCATCTGTTTTAGCGCTTTGCGGCAGCCTGGAGAGTTGTGCATGCATCCATGCAAGTCAAATTGGAGGTACCAGCATTTCCACAAGTCCATGTTTATTATCTGATAAATGCAGGCTTCTATACATATGCTGACAATAATACAGTCGTTAACATAGTTATAAAGAACCGATGGACCTTGTAGTCACCACTATGGTAGCAAATGGCACGACACTTCAGAACAACAAAAAACAAAGCATACATGAACTGTCAAACATGTATTATAACGCAAAGCTTATTCCAGAGCTTTTTATGTCTCTAGAAGTCAAAGCTTTTGTAGTTTGTGAACTCCACTTTGAAGTCATGATCTATATCCAACCAAAGCGAAAATAATTCCTTTTGTTCATTTACAACAGTTACCTCTTAACATAGTTTTAAATCCAGAAAGACCCAGAAGTCTCAGTACCCATCCAATGCAGCTTTCATTATGGTCCTTAATTTTTGGAAAGCATCAGTTTTTGGCGGAGAGAAAGATCTCTTGCAGCTGAAAGAACTAAGCATATGAATGCTCGCTTAACAACCAAAAGATATAACCTGGGGAAAACTATTTTACAGTATACAGATAGGTGTACACTGTAAATGAATAACCCGCATACCCTCAATCTTAGAAAAATATACTAACCTTACTAAATCTTGAAAAGACTGATAGAAATTGTGCAAGAACAACAGCTATATATTTCAGATAAGTAAATAATGCTGTTTCATCAGCTGATTCAACATTCACCACTATAAATATTAGAGTTGCTGCAACTAAGATGACAATTAGCCTAAGTTATAAGTGCATACCTCTAAGTTTGTTATATAACAGACTGAATATGCTCCTTTGTGCATATTGCAGTGCCTAAGCATCATGATTTCCATTCATGTTATCCTTCAAATAATATGACTGAAAAAATTGTATGTGTTTGAATGAGCTTTATGTTAGCATTCTTTTCTTCTTTGTAATAAAAGAAAAATATTCAAAACATATCTAATAAACTTAAATACTCTATTAATTTTTTAAATGCATAAAAATTATTTTAAGATTCATTTCTTATTTTATCTCTACTGGTACAATCACTTGTCTAGTCCAAAGTGTTTATGATTGTATACATGTTGATGAAAACACTTATATCACAGTTTTTTTTGGGGGATGCTGCTTCTAGAATGATTTACCTGTTTTTTGGGGGGAAACTTAATAATATGGGCATGGAGTTCACAGTGCAGTGAATGCGCATGCATGTGTTTGTAAGGTTGTTAACCCAAGGCAAGTAATTGCTGGTTTTCAATGGAGTGCAAGTAAATTTACTTTTAAAAGTCCTAAAATCTTGGGACTGTGAAAAGACAAGGGCATGAATGGGCCAAATGCTAGCATCAGTTGACCCGTCTTCCACTTTCCCCTCACCAGCAAGACTAAATATAATGGTGGTAAGGACTTTTTAATTTATAATATATTTCCTGGAAATTTCGGTTTGAATTTGAGGAGAGGGGAGCCTTATTTTCTTTATCGCGGAGGTTACCTGTTATCTCTCAATATAATCTTAAATAATTATATTAATATATTCCAGGTGATGCAATGAATGCGCCACCAGTCACCCCCTCAGGCAGACACAAACCTCACAATCGGTCAGAAGCTCTAAGGCAAAATTAGGTTTTCACATAATTATACATAGTAATAAGAATCTAATGGTCAGAGCTAAGCTCAGAGCATTTTATAAATATCATTATATGTAAATAATACCATTCGTCTGACCATATAGAACCATTTATATTTACACTGTATGAGAGATCGATAAGAAATATGTTTTTAGTATTATAAGTGTAGTAAAGATCAGTCACCCTAAGTAATAAAGCCCAAATATTCTCTTCGTGTGATGATTATATGTAACTCAACAGATATACCGAACAGTATCGCCAGGTATCTACAAGAAAGTATAGCATCTCTCTATACTATTGACTCTATGTGTTAGATTCACCAAGTTTTACTACAGCGACATACACATAAAGTAGACATAAAACACTATAAATTACATCATCAGAAATACCCAGCTTGTCACATTAACTGAGAAATTTTCTATGACATACAAAGTACAAATCATGGGTTTGTACACAGCTAAAATCACCCAAATCCAGAACTTAATTATATTAAAAAGACTTACACAATATTTGTCTTGTGGGTGGATGGGAGTAAGATACTGAGCTCAGATTTGCCCATTCAGCCTGGTTTCTTTTTCACAGTCCAAGATTTAGACTTAAGTTAAATACTGCACTCCATGAAAACAGCAATTCCATTGGGTTACAACCTTACAAACACATGCATGTCGCATTCCACTGCACCTGTAGAATATCTTCCTCAGACACAAGATTTGACAGACACGGTTCTATCTAAAGCACCGCACCATGCAAATACAGAGCGAGCACAGCTGACAACGTGCCAACTATCCGAAACTACTTTCTATTGTACTGACGGCACGCAGTCAGAAAAATGCCACCATCAACCCCTCTTACCCCGAGAGAGGACACTCGACCGGGCAAAATAATTACACAAGATAAGAAGTCTTTTCTACACACTAACAATTACCATAGAAAATATCAGATACCAATCCGCATAATAGAACACATTACGCATAGTCTTACCACAATTATGATTATTTCACTGCTAACTGACTCCTAAGTCGCATTAGGTCCACACGAGAAGATACGACCATATATTTGCGCAAATGCGAGCGAAACTAGCTCCTTCACGAGACAGACAAGTATTCCCTACAATCTACTGCTACTTTCATCCACATCACCGCTCACGCAATAGCAAGTCGACACCCCGAAATGCTGCCATACTTGAAAACTTATATGTAAAGGCTGAACTCGGGCAAAAGGAACTGAAATATTCTATAATAATTAAAAACGCGCTTAAAGCATCGAAGTTTCGTATATGTAATCGTGCGTTTTACTTCAGTGAGGGCACTGCAGAGAGCAACTGATACTGATCTTTTCAGTAATTATCGCGTCGCAGAGGCGTGTTGTCCCTATAACCGTAATTGCCGTGACTATCGGACCAAAGCGAGTCATCCAGAATTAAAAAAGTTGAACTTACTGTTCAGCCATTTTTCGCTGATGTTATCTATTGAGCGTCTGCTAGTAGTGTATACGCGGCCCAACTGTGATAAGCAGAAGTACTTCTTTGCTTGTCTGAGTTCAATACATTAAGCTGTCTCAGAGCATTCTCACCTTTCCGGACTCTATTGAGCTTCGTCTGTCGCGATCCTCTAGTGTGTGCCAGAGAGTAGACTTGACATCCCGTACATATAAGGCTGCGAATGCCGACATTTATGTCTCAGCTGCGGTATTCTAACGCCTCGGCTATCTTTTTATGCTATAAGGCGACATTTGATCTCCCAGTATGCTGATGCCTAAAGTTGAAAATATTCCAAAGTCGGTGCTACCGCCTAACTGCTAAGAAGATCCACGTACGCACGACTATAAAAACTATAAGATGTCAAATGAGTATTATGTATGCGCGTATGTGTATAGAGTTCATATGGGTACATGTTAATTAATTATACTGATTATACTTATTTATACCGGGTATGGTAGAGAAAGATGGGAGATGCATATATAGTATGTAGTTATTTTGTAATTTATTATACATATATACGACCGGATAGATTACACCACAGGCACGCACGAACTGGTTTGATTAAGCACCACCATAAGTAACACACTCACTATAGCCGGTAATATCTATAACCAGGCCTTCAGGTTAAATTATTGCAGTATTGGCACATCACCTAATTATCCACGTTGAATGTCGATTAAACAACTATCAAAAACATGTCCTAACATATTGTACCTTCGAACCGAAGTCACATTATAGAACCGATTGGATCTTAAGCTTCAAGTGCTTCTCGGGGAAATCATCCAAAATAAATTTTATAAAAAATTTAGGGTTAAGACATTAAATGTACTCTTATTTTTAGGTCTACAGGTAAAATGCATAACATACATAGCTTGTAATAAGCTGACATGACATATGGTGCGAAAGAAAAGGTACACCCATTAAGAACACAAATGGTAAAGAAGTAAAAGAAATCATTCTTAAAGAGACTTTTTCATATTACAGGTAGAATAATAAAAAAATGTATTATGGGATTGTGTACTTATTATTTTTATATATGTGACCTAAATATATAATGAATATAAATTGTGACATTAAGACAAGGTAATGTAAAACGTGTACAATATATGAGTGAGTTACTTGTGCAATTTCTCTTGGCTGCAATCTCCCTCTTTTGTAACAAAGCACTTTTCACCATTAGAGATGTGCAGACTACATGTATTGACTATAGCTGCTATAGCAGGCCATGCTCTCAAAACCTATGTGCATGACATTAAGGCAAGTATACATCTCAGTAATAAGGATGGTGACTGGGTGACTATGATGGCATAGGCTGGTGGTTTTTTTGGAGATTTTCTTATGGACTAATAAACACACTGATATATAGCTTCTGGCAGTCTTGATAAATACCACTTAGCTATTACCTTTCAACATAGTATATATATATAACGTTACACTGTGCAGCTGTTTCTCTAAACTGGGGAGTTTCTTCCCTCTGTGTAAATGCAATTTTGACTGATCTCTTTATACAAAGATGACTGTTTTCCATAATTTATTCATATCTTTCACACACATCTGTACAATGCATATATGTATGTAAATACCTGCTATTACAACTAATAATAATGTTGATGATAATTAACAATTTGTATATGATTCTACCACAACAAGAAGGGCATTTCTGAGCTTAAATGAAATATATAGAACAACATGAACACTACAAGTTTCACAATGGTAAATTATAAGTCACAATAGCCAGACTAAAAATTGTTGTTTACTATTCTTGATGTTCCTTGAAATTTAACCCAGGAAACTGGCGGAGACCATACATTAGATTATCTGATACTGTGATTATGGCGTCTTGTTGTAGATATGGAAGATAACATTATAATTACTCGAAGGATGCGACGGTAGGGGGGGGGGGGGAGAGATGAGAAATATTCACCAATTGTGAATGGTGCGCAATTCTATCCGATGAGGATAGACTTAACAATGGCCATTATGTCCTTAAAAAACTGCATGACTCTCGCATCGTAGAAAGACCTTTGAAATAATGCCTGCAATAAAAAGAAGGAAAAGGTGCGCTGAAAATGAATAAATGTGGTGCCGTTTACGAAAGACTAAGAGACAAACCCAGTTCCCATTATTTAGTATAAACTTACCCTTGACCGCAAGCGAGCAGATGAAGAGGGCGTCGGCATGACGCTGTCTTTCAATTGGCTGAAAACGGGGGCGTGGAGATGCGTTCATTTGCGATCGATGCCGCGTTCAGCTGGTAAGCAACCTTCACCTTCGAAATAATCTGTATGCATACGACCTTCGCCCCATCTTCCCTGCCTCTTGTGTTCGTGCCGCGCCTGCTGTACACAACAATTAAGCTTGAAAGTTTTGTTTGCTCCAAGGGAAATAATACGAACATGTTTATTGCACACGTCAGACAAAACCCTGCGTCACGCGCTGTTTGTCCCGAGGTTGTTTTTGATTGTTTTACGCCGTGCCAGCAACTGATCGAGGCTTTATTTAATTATCACCCCGCTGTCCCCGAAGAGGCAATTAAAGGGTATTTAGGATTTAGGACGTAATGTCATGTAAAAAGTATATACTACCTATATACAGTTTGAAGGTCACGGTGAACTCGCCCCTGTATACTGTGAAGTAATTCATGTAGCTCTCCTGGGGTAAATAGAAAAGTGAGGCAACAAATAACACTTTCTGACTTGTAACTAATAATTGACTGTAACGATTAGACTTGTGTCCCAACTGACAAATGTAAAGGTGTTCTATAAATAACACAATGTGGCCCTGCAAAACAGTCAACAGTAGAAAACCAAACTCAGCTTGCTGCCACTGGTCCTATTTGTTGTGCCGACATGAATTAGCCATCGACTTGACCTCACGGCCTGCAATGACTGTATCCTGGCTCTACTGCGAACATGGACTCCGTCAGGGGAAAGTCACATGTCGGGCACATTATATGTCACATAAACAGGCCCGACGAAAGCCAGCACGGGCCCGAGGCAGATGATTTTTCCGGGCGTGAATGATTAACTGTAATCGTTTGTTAATTTTCCAGTATGTATACAGTATATTTTCAAGTTATAATTCGACTGGCAATATACACATTTTGGTTTAGTAACTTAATATATACACCAAACGTTAGGAAAATTGTGCATAACTAAAGATCTACAACACTTCGATCGTGAGATAAAGATTTTAGAGCTGTGTACACGTGAATTGTAACTATAATGGGGAAATCTTGACTAAAACGATCTAATTAATGGTCGCCAGAGGAAGAAAAATCCGACCAGACTAAAGAAACCGAAGAATGAAACTCCTAATAGAATTAAAATCCTTCTTCTAATCAGGCCCTGTACACAAGGTAGTGGTGAAACTTATCGTTTTAGTGCATTCTTTGAAGTATACTTTTATTTTCCCTCGTATTGCCTTAATTTTCCTTTCGCTGTTGCTTCAAAAAAAAAAAAAAAAAAAAAAAGTGACCAAAGCCGGACTCCTCCACAGTCTCACTATCCCTTCCTGACCATCACTTGCATGTGCATAACAATTGCTGCACAGCTGAAAGCCTGTCAAGCCCCATCGAGAGAGGAGAACAAGCCAAGGAAAAGAACACGATGCTATAAAAAATATATTATGCACTATACTCTGTGGCACACGGCATACATACCTACTGAGTCTGAGCTGCTTGAGAAATTAAAGTCAGTTCGCTGAATTAACAGCATATAACTCCAAGCCCTACTCCCATTTGCTCAATCGGCTCAGCTCGACTCTGTTCAATTGGATTATACCCATATATATATACACTAGGCATGCGTGTGTATATATTATATGTTCAAGCACCTTATATATGACGCCACTTGAGTAACGCCTTCATAATTTATATCGAGGCATACGGACACAAACGAGAAAAAGCGTTTAAAACATTTTACAAAAATACATCAAAACTGATTGTCATCAGATGGTCGCTGTAAATGTGGGGGTGAATGAAGTGGAGAGACAAACTGGTGAAGGGGAAATGCTTGACAAGACTGACAAGTTGTAGCAGTTGCTTCCCTTGTTTCCGCCACCACTGGTAGATTGTGAACAGTATACTGTATGTATATGTGTATACACATTAACAGTACACATTAACAGTACACACTTAGCATCTACGGGCAAATTTGGAAATATTTACATACCTGAAATGATCCATTTGCATTTGTACGCTAGAATTTCTTACGTTTTGTTAATTAATGTGAAGTGTTCAAGGTATAAAACAATTATTTTAAGCAGACACTTTGTTTCAAAAACCTGTTCGATTTCTACAACATAAAGTTGTTTCTTTTAGTTTTCTGAGTATGCACTTGCAGGTTCTCTTTTGAGATAGTTTACAATGAATATGTGGTACTTATGCCTATTCAGTATAAAGAGAACTTAGAATTTAAATTTATTTATTTGTATTCAGTACAACTGTCTGTTTTATTTTAATTTCGTTGCAGGCTCGATCCTGGCCTATTTCTCTGAACGTCTCATCCCTACATCCCAGCCAGACTGCTTTTTGTCTGATGCCCTATATGTTCTCTATCTTTGTCACCAAAACAAGTACATATGGTCAGAATATGTATGTAAAACAGTGCAGCTCTCTTCCCTTCCCTATTCGCCAACAAACCACATGGAATCCTTTAAACGTGCTCTAAAAAAACGTGTTCCATGAGCATTACTCTTACACCAGTCAACATGTCTGTCAATAGCTGTGATTAAAGTCATTGGATAGTCCACTTGTTCGTCTTCCTTTCCATCCTTATTGTTTGTTCGCTGATTCCCAACGCCAATAACAAGGAAAGCTATAGTATCAGAAACGCCTAGTTACATGTGAAAACACTTTCTAAACTCAGAGGGTGCAACCAGTTGCATATAGTTTGAGCTCCCTGCTTGTACAGATCATAAATATTGGGGAAGTGGTTGTGTGTGCACAATGTTTCTACAACTGATAACAGATGTTCGGGTATTGCTTGTGTAAACACATACGTTCCGTGCTCTTCCTGCCGAGCTTTGCCATCGAATTCGGAGAAATCGTCTGTAACCAGTGATACTTCTCCCGTGACCACACTGGGGAAAACTACAAGGAAGGAAAGAGCTTTCAAAATACGTGAGGCACTTGAGAGCGGATGGGTACACTTACACGGTGATATGGTACTTCTCCCGCACTCAAAAAGGGAAACAATAACCCCTTGTGCTGTGGCGAACTGGGTACAGGCACTGTTGTTGTTGTGGGGCAGGGGACGGTGACGAACTAAGACCAAGGTATACTGTATAAGTAAAAATTGACCACCTTCTTGTAAGCACACAGGTTGTCTGAAGGAGGGGGGAAGAAGGGGTGCAGGCAGGTATTTTGCCCTCAACAACAACTTCCATCTTTCCCACACTTCCAGATTTCTTCGTCATGATCGGCAATTATCGACCCTGCCAGGTGTGCGCCCATCCAGTCTCCCAGCGCCCGTAATCTATATATCTCACTACATTATACATCTACACCTACTGCTACATCTCACTACAAAGCGGGACTCTTATACTACTACATGGTCTCCGTGCGCGACGCGTCATGCAGCCTCTCCCCAAACAGAATAAAGAACTAGCTACACAAACCGCCGGGCATCCCTTCTGATCCGCCGCACCTCAACACCCCCTGCAGCAAGCGACACGCGACAGTAAAAACGGAGGACAAATATATATGACACGTTGACACGTTCTCAAAACGTGACTGCATGTCAGCACGCGGATGTTGCCTGTGCCCGAGATGCACTAGCCCGTGAGCATCTTTCAACTTCCTCTAAATACACTGCAGTCAAGGATGAAGGAACCGGTCAGGCGAAGCTAAAACAAGAGAAAATTGTTCTCCACGACTTGCTCACAGTTTGACAGCCTCTATCTAACTAAGGAGGCAGAAAGTCGAGTGGCGTCCGAACTGAGAGGCGCGCAGGTTCGATGCCAGTGTAGCACAAAAATTCCCTCAGCGACAACACTCACATCTCAATGGAAAGGGTTTGGGGAAAGTGCGCCCCTAACACATTACTCCCTAACGAACTCAAAAGGTCATGGTACGACCTTTACCTTTACCCATGACAGCGCCTTGAGAAACGAGGAAGAGACTGAGTGACATGTCGAGCGGTACACCTGCAAGAGTCAAGCGAGGAAACGACCGGTGAGCGTGCACTGAGATATGACGGCCCGACAGTAACGGGACTCCCTGCAGGCTGCCAAACATTTCAAAGCCGCCGATCGCTGCCTCCATTGGGCAAGATTTTGTCGCAAGCCACCTGACTGCTGTTCTCTTTGTTTCTTTGCTATGAGGCCTGTGTAGAACCCCCAGCTGTGTTCAGACTCGGTGTAGGTGAGCAACCTTTTTATTTTCTCTCCCGGATACGCAATGTTAATGTATAACCTGTTCTTATCACATGTTTACCTCAAACAGGGCAACGACTGTAGTGACTCGCATACAAATAATCAGACGAGTGTTGGTGAATTCACACTGAGATGGTCCGTCTCCTCATGACAGAGTGACAGGTGACACTGCATTTCATCGGAATTAGTATTTGTTCATTTTTTCACACTTGTGGGTCAACATGGAGGCTAAGAATTAAGGATCAGACCAAGAATTCACGAAGAAGACAGTGGCACATAAACATGAACACATGAAAAACAGTTCAATGAGATAAATGATTAAATAATCGGTGAACACGAACACTTGACGAAACAGTTTGGTTGCCGTTGGTCGTTGGGGAGTGAGGCGTTAGAGATCACACTTTTGTCGGAGCCAGTGTTTTGTGAGGGGGGTGCCCATCTCCTTCATCTCTTCACTGCTGTATCTTCACCAGCCCTTCCCTAACCCTTCCGTAACCCAATGCTTGTGTCACACTGTATCATTGGACCGTAGTGCTCTAACTCCAACCATCAGGTCGTCTGCTCGCTTTATTGTTATATAGTAAGCAATAATGTGATTCACTCTACAGTTGTGGCGCCATTTTCGGGTACCAGGGATTAATAGCCTCATATTGTCACGTGTAAGCTTGCTGGTACTTATTTATGTCATCTGACTTTCACACATTTTTTTCCCAAAGCTGGCGCCCTATCAGCTGAGGGTCGTCATCACTGGAACAGTTTGTTGTCCAGTCAGCTATGACGACCGACTGCAGTGTCATCTTCATACTGCTGTTACACCTTCCAGGTGAGTACACAGTGGTCATCTGTCGTTTTCCTAATTGTGTTCTTTGTATCCTCCTTTGGAATATTCCTGAATATCGCTAATCTCAGTGTTTTTAAAAGAGCTTTTAAAGCTGTATAGAACAAGAAAAGTATATTGATATCTTTAAGCAAGAATAACATAAGAAAGACGTGTGCACGTTCGAAAGAAGGAGTATCAGAGAAAAAGTCAAAGTAATCGTTTCGCCATTGTCCCTTTAATATATATTGTAAGAAATCAAAGGAAGCACCTTATGTTCTCAAGCAATTATATAGCAGCATCAGTGAGTCCTTAATTAGACAATTTGGAATTTTATATTCTTGATGTTGGAAAAACGGGAAAAGACAATGAATTGTTAAGCTGTGTGGTAACTTACAAGAGAAAATATCTGGTAGAAGTTTATTGGTGGGTGAAGATGTGGAGGTGAATGTGTGTATAAGGAAGAGAACAGATAGAATGATGCATAAGGGTGGGTATAGGGACTATGGTGGTGGGAGGGCGCTGACAGTATTATAGGGGTGTGCAAGTGGGTATGCAACACCATCATGTTTTCTAGTATGTCTTTGGTGTATAATTATGTGTGTATAAGGGTGTGTGAGAATACAGGGGAATTATGAATGAAAAGTGTATAGATTTGGGTGTATCGACATATTTGAGGAGGCTATCGCACCCTTGCTGTTGCCCGTAAGATTAAAGCAATAAAAATGCCTGTTACTCTCTCTCTCTCAAAAAAAACATCCTGATACAAGAAATGTTTCCTTTAATCAGAAAAAACCATTACATCATTTTACATCATTTCAAAACTCCGTTTTTTGAATTGTTCTTACTTTACCTAATGGATTATACCAGATTGGGATTTCTGGGGTTTTTTAATAAGGAAACTGCCTGAACAGAGAAAAACAATTTGAGCATTTATCAAGTTTCGTATTACTTCCCATTGAGACGTGAGTGTTGTCACGTAGCTTTGAATGGCAGGACACAAGGTGCGACCCTTGAACTATTCTGGAGATCTTTTAGCCCCGCGCCTCCAACACTTGACTTGCTTCCAGCCCTCGGTTCTACGGGCTTCTTTTGATTTCTTGCCACAAGTCACGTGACTAAGACGATACTCTTAGTCCACCATAGTGTCTTCTACTGGATAGCATTTGTGACAGTGGAAAGGTTAAGTGTGTAATAATTGGTTAGAATATGTTGTAAGCCAGAATTATTCAACACCGGTCAGATTTGAATATGTAAAGCGGTGCCAGTCACATGTAGTACAAAGGTCAGATTGGTTAGAGTCAAAGGTCAGTATACGAAGTGATACCAGTTATGCACATGTAATTAAAGCTGTGAATAGATACGATGGAACTGGTCAGATGTCAGTACATCGATGGTACTATCTAATGTACCTCTCCTTACTGTCTGCCCTTACACCAGACACTGTAGCACCAGACACCAGTCATATGTCTCTTACAAGAACTCGCAACCTAATTTGCACTGTGGTGTCTAGTAGATGGTTGGGTAACTGGTCCACTCAAAATACACTTCTCTTTCTCTCGAGATGTTCACCAGTCCAGTGAAGGTTGGCTTTCCCGGGTTCGGCTCTCTGGGCACCACTGTCACCGACTCTTTTCTCGATATTTTATATATAGTGCAATATATTTCCTACCACTTCCTGCTGCTTGATCGATTTACAGGGATAAACAGGCTTTCCTAACATATTGTCTGGCATTCACTGAAACCAAGGGCCGTAGTTACATCCCATGCACTCACGTCCGTTGTGAGATATAGTCACATCTTCCGTCAGGACAGCCCAGGAACTGTGCTGTCAACACCCCAGGAACTGTATACTGTCACCGAGAGCAGACATGTCAAGGTCATATCCTACTCTGCAGTCACGTGATTGCATATGTGACAGTGAGCACGAAACATAATATTTCTCTCGACCTCAGCTATGCAACATTCCGCTGCTGCCATAGCGCCTACACTACAGTCACGTGTCGTGTACCTGGCTCAGGTGACACACCAGTCGCTGGCCGCGTGGAAAAGGGCGTTTACTTTATGTAGCTGTGATGTGTTTATAACTAAAGGAAACACTACTTAAACATGATGTTAGCTTTGTCTCCAAAACAGCTTCACGCAGTAAGTTCCAAATAAACAGATGTTTGTACACAAACATCTGTCGCACCACAACACGTCTGTCCGTGCGTCCCCAGCTCTCCTGTTTAAACTCATTCACGAACCTTTCAAACTCTTCTCGGACCTCTCAAACTCCCTTTGACAACTTTTTCAAGAATGGGCCATCCGACATTTGTGTGGCAGGGAACATCTTTGTGATCAGCTTCAACTTCATCTAACAGCGAGATGAATTGCCGGTGGTTGAGTCCTCTGTCCTTAGCTTTACAGCTCACGATTTTCGTCACAGTGCTCACAACATGGTTCATGTCTAATACATTTGTGTACAACACTTCTTGATGTATAATGCAATGAAGAAAGGTAACTTCATGGTCCGGATATATTTCATGAGCAGTTTGCTGAAATCTGGTCAGAAGACCAACATTCCTTCCGGTTAAATTTCGAGATCCATCAGTAGTGACACTTCTCAATTTTCCCCATGGAAGTCCATGGATAATGCTCATGAGTTCCAGATGGAGCGTACGCTGTTGAAAGCATGTCTTGCCTTTTTGATGTGACTTTTGATGTCATCATCTGCTCCACCGTCCTTGTTGATAATGCTCCCCAGATACGCGAAGCGGTCCGTTTCCAGGATGTTCTCTCCTTGAAGTTGGATTGGGAGTTCCTGGTTCTTGTTTATTCTCATCAATTTAGTGTTCTTTCTATTGACCTAGGCCAGCCTACTTCGCTTTCTCTGCTAGCTTGCTAAGTTTGGTTTGTGCATGTTGCTGCAGATGAGATAAGGTGTGCGCTAGCAATTACATTTCTACTATTATCCAAAGCGAGTGAATACCAGTCAAACTGCGTGCACTTTCCGTCAGTTTTCCAGAAAATCGTGTTCCATGTGCTCTGTTCGGTGTGCGGTGGCTCTGTCATAAAATGGCTGAATGTGTAAAATGTCAGTGCAATGTCTGTCAGATTCTGTACGGCTATGTTAGTATGGTTGTTTATTGCGTTAGTGTGGTAGATTAATGTGTCAGTGTGGTGGCTGTGTGACAGTATGGTTGAACATGTCAGTAAGGCTGCTGCGTGTCAGTGCGATTTCCATGTCAGTGCGGTAGATGAACGTGTTAGTGTGATGGCTGTCTTTATGTCGCACAGTGTCAAAGGTTGATTTTATACGACAGGTGTCATCAGCCAGAGTACGACGCTGCTAAACCCTGAATTGTCGCCTCAAAATGGATTTTTCAACAATCCCCTGCAGCCAGACCTGGGCTCTGCTGGTAAAATGTCCTTCAGCTGTCCCTTGTAGCTTAGCCCATCCATATTTCATTCTTCCATTAGTAATTTGCTTATGTCTCATGTCGCTAGCTCTTTGTATTTGTTGTCTCTGAGGACCTGTTGTTGTCCCTATTATTTGTCACATGCTTCTCCGTCTTTCTGTTCAATTGATCTGCTTGTCTGCGGCCTTATTGGTTCAGCTACAGCTTTCTGTTGTCCCATCGAAAGCCAGCCTCTTGTAACGGCTTCTTCGCGCCACCTGTCGGTGAAAAGGTCATACCTTGAATCTGTATCCCCGGTGCAGTCCACTGTATCCTCTGTGCTTCACTGTCAACGTATGATGTTTCGTGAGGATGCTAGTGATGCACAGATGATGCAGACAAGACTATTTCACTATGTCTTTAAAGCACTATTACATTTCTGTGGAAGATGATTTTTGTGTTACTGTCTCTGTCTCACGGTTGTTCACCAGGCGCCCGTATGATGCGCCGGAGCCCCGCCCGCTACAGTGACGGCATCTACGAGATGGCGGGGCGACACAGACCCAACCCCCTGGACATCTCACAGCACGTGCACAGCGGACCAGCAGGGACATCGTCTGCCTTCAACCGCAACGCCATGTCTGTCTTCTTTGGTATGACTGGGGCGAGGAGAGGGCGATGATGTTCACTTGACTATGTTTGTACTGAACCTGCTAAGTAAGGAGACAGTGTCAGCTAAGTTCTCGCCATCTGCTGTACAGCTAGAATTTTAATGTCAGGGCTATAGTCTGTTTGAAGCTAGACAAGGTTGTAGTTTGTTTGAAAGGCGGACATTTTGTAGAGGATGTATGTAATTTGCTTGCTGCAGGGCAACTGGTTCTGGATGAAATACTGTCCACTGGTCAGCGCGGCTGTCCCCCGGAGTACGAGAATCTGCCTATTCCCTCTGACCACCCGCTGGCTAATCACACGGACAGACCGATGATGTACCAGCGCAGCGACTACGACCACACTACCGGCAACAACAACCCCCGACAACAGGTGAGCAAGATGGTGGAGTCTGATCTGATGAGCATAGTGGGTGAGGAACATCACAGGATCTGATATGACAATTATATAAAAAGTAGATGCCGTTTATAAAAACAGACATCATCCAAAGCTTTGGAAAACTAAAGGAAAATGTGAATTATCAGTGACAGCGAAAAGTGACGACGAATGACTTGGCTATGAGTGATGTTCAGTGAGGATAAAGTGAAAAGAAGAATGGTGAAGGATGAGGTGGAAGTAGGAGGGGTAAAAAAATAAAGTATGACTTGACGGCCGAACTGATGGGGGGATCTGAAAAAGGATAATGAAAAGTCTTTATAAATGGATGCACGTAGATACTGTACACGATCCTTGTCAATATTCCATGTTTGTAAAGACCAATGGCGTCACAGCTTTTGTGGATGGCGGAGTGATATACGGAAATGCAAAACTTTGGACCGATCAACTGCGAAACTCCGCTGGAAATAACGGCATGCTTCTGGTCAACGGTTCCGACATCTTGTCCAGCTTTCCTGAAACCAACCACAAGCAGCTGCCTCTTAGCAACCAGCCTCCTCCACGTGACCACTCGCTGAAGTCTGCGACACGATTGTTTGGTAATGACATAGTTCCTCACACAAATGTTGTAGCTATGGTATTGTCTATCACTTATCAAATATCATGGCTGGGTTATTGTGTAGCATTCATTAAATACTCAAAGTGTGGTAATGTCTTTTATTTTTTTTTTAACTGTTTAGCAGTCATTAGATACTGAAACTTCAGTATTGTCTAGCAGGATTGTTTACCTCCAGTAACTTTGCAGGCGCTGCAGCAGGTAGTCACAATACCAGGGTTAGCTGTAAACAGGTGCAGGTGTTGGCTTGATGACGTTTCACAAACAACTGTTCACCATTCAAGAACTTATTATTATGATAATTGTCATGATCATGCTAGCTGCACGTGTTAGAGACTGACAGGCTCTGTCGTGACGTGTCCTGCAGCCATCGGCAACGCCAAGGGACACGAGACGCCGCAGCTTCTGGCGCTGCAGGTAGTCTGGCACCGCTACCACAACGCCATCGCACAGGACATCAAAGACAGCGTCAACGGCAGCAACGTTACCGACGACCAGATCTTCAACACAGCTCGGAAGCGCGTTATCGCTCACTTCCAGGTCAGAGTTCACATCCGGTTCATGTATCCCACTCCTCCACATCGCAATGCTTGTTCGATGGAGACACTTTTTTTGATAATGAGGTTTAAGGCTTATTGCCACATGCATGACAGAAGAAAATCGTCAACAAACTTTAAATCGACTTGATAAACTAAAGAATAGCAAAAATAGTTTTTCTTAATCGACTTCGAGATGAACTGACCCACTTGATCTGTTTTCTTTGAATCAGCTGAGTTTTCGATTGTTGTATAGTATATATAGTATAGTATATATAGTATATACCTTAGTATAGCTATTTAGGGACAACTGGTGATGATGTCAGTTATAGTGGTTTTTAGTCTACCAGTTGAGTCTTAAGTTTGTTCAGAGTTGATTCTGATTTCTCACATATTCGATAAAAAAAAATAGAACATTGCTATTTTCTGATCTCATAGCTAAATGACCATTTGTGTTCAAGCATTGTTGGTGTGCTTTTTTGATAGGCTTAAAATGGAATACAAAATAAACTACTCCTTGTGTTTTTTATAGAAAATAGTCATGGAGGAGTGGTTACCTGCCTTTTTGAACGGAAATGAGACAGAAGCTGCTGTCCTGGAAAATTATTCAGGTGAGCATAATAAAATATGTGATATTTAGATAAGATGAAGTATTGCAAGGAAAGTGGGCGTCATTTAGTTGAACAATAATACACACGTGGACACCTGTAAGAAAAAATGGAAAAAGATGGAAAAAGAGCCAATTTTTTATGCCGTTGACATTTTCTTCATAGACTCATTGAAGGTGTGAACTGCAAGACCGTTTAAAGCAACCAGGACATGACCAATATATGTTCTTTAAGAAATATCTGGAATTCTGTGTGGGTGAAGGTGGATCCATTTTCCAGAACTTTGGTGTCTGGAAGTCTATGAGCTGCAAACTTTCCGCTGTGATTTTTGGCATTATTTTTACATCAGTCTAATTAGAGTGAACTTTAACAACTACAATAAACGTGTTACCATGATCGGTCCAGCAAAATCCATACATAGTCTTGACCATTCACCTCCCTCCCCATGTAAACAACATGTAAGCGATAGCACTGTAAGTACAATGATCTAATCATAAAAGTTGACCACATAACATGTAGCAACAAGAGTTCTGAATTTTAGTCACCAATGCAAAGGATGTAACCAGAGCCAGATCAGAATGCCCGCCATTTATTTCAAAAATAATACTTGCTCAATGGGCATAATCTAATACTTCTCATGAAAAATGGTTTAAAATTATTAAAAATAAAGCCATATGGCTTTATGGCTTTCTTTTATATTTAGAGTCTATATAGAGTCGTGATTTCGTAATATATTTGGCAGTATATTAATTTGCAGGGGTGATATATTTTCAATAGTTTTATCGACTGTTAATGTTTTTCCGGCACATTTTAAATTGCGTATTTCATTGCACGGAAACAATTCTTGTTTTGTTTTTGCCAGGTTACCATCGGGAAGTGAGGCCAGATATCACGCAGGAGTTCAGGACAGCCATGAACTTCCGGTATTCGCTGATGCCAAGCGCTGTGTGGACTCTAGGCAGGTTAGAACAATTCTTCAAATTAATGTCAGGGGCTAGAATTGGGCTATTTTATGAGTTAGAGGCAAGCATTGATAAAAGCCGGTACAGGTTCATCTGCATGTTCTCTCCGTCAATGACAAAATGTGGACGAATGAGCTGCCGTCATTTTCCTAGCGTAAACCTATAAGCATTGCGATGCACAAATGAACTCACACCGTGAAGAAAACAAAAAGTCCACGGCTGTGCTTTACTCTTGGCTTCTGCCTTGATGGGAAAAAACGTATTCACGTACGGTCATGGTGTCAGGGTTTTGACCAAATTTTAGAAAGCTTAATCTTGCAATATGTCGTCTGTAGAAAACCATTAAAGTGCAACATCTTGACGAACAAACAGTCTGGAAGAAGGCGAGAACATTTGTCAGAGAGAAGCAGAGAGCCTCGTGACTAACGACAGGTTCGCAAAACCCCCTAAATTAAAAGACAGAGCACACGCATTAGACTTTCCAGTTAAAATAATAATAAATGCAAACATTTGTAAAGCGCCTACTCACACTCCTAAGGAGCATGTTCTTAGCGCTTAAGAATAAGAACGAGACATGGGCAACATACTAGGGACAGGAAAACAAACAACATATGAACTACGAAAGAAGAAACAACAGTACTGATGACTAAAAACAAATACAGAAAACGCAAAGAGGAACCAAATAACAAGGACTGAAAGTGTCGTGATTTTGCGTAAGGAAGACGAGCAGGGAAGTAAAAATAAGCGGAAAAGGGAGGAAGGGTGTGATAAAGGACAAGCATGGTGGGAAAGGGTGTTAAGAGTAATATTTATGGATGAGGTGCGTTTTCAGTGCTCGTTTAAAGGATTCAATGGTTGCTAGGTGGTGGATATGGAAAGGGAGAGAGTTCCATTGTTTCGCTGCACAGTAACTAAAAATCCTGTGGCCATATGTTGTTGTTCTGGTGAAAGAAATAGTTAAAAGACGGTCGTCAGACGAGGAGCGGTGTTGTCTGGCTGAGATGTAAGGGAAGAGAAGTTAAGAGAAACAATCGGGGGATGAAACTGTAAATAAATTTAAACACAACATGGACTGTTTGTACGCGATGCGAGAACAGATCAAATAATGCAGAAAACGAAGGAGAGGAGTAGCATTGTCCCGTTTTCTATCTCTGAAACTCTCTCACATACACACGCACACAGAGTCAAGAAGGCCTTTTAGGTGGGTATGCGAGTGTATATGGTTAAAATGAAAAGCGTGGAAGTCGAGGTAAACATTGGGCAAAGGGAGCTCACTCTAGTGAAGCTAAAAGATAGCAGGCGACTGTCGGGGACATTTAGTTGCAGGAAGCAGACGCGTGAGTTAAGCGAAAAATCTTAGAACTCAGCGATCAAAAAAGTAATTTCTTGCCTTGCCAAGGATCCTTTATTATTATTTCGGGAGAAAGCAAACGGAGCTAGTACGACCCAGATGTGCAGCACGTCGACGAGACGCTGAATAGTCTGGGAAGATCAACTGTGGATCTAGGCGCCATATCTTATATTGACAAAGGGTTTCTCCCCAGTCAGCAAATCCGCCGGCCCTCAGCTGCCGACAACGGGGAGTACAGATGCTATTATTCGAGGTTCATCGAAAAATACATGTGAAATATCCGAGTATTAGGTGCCAAGATGTTTTCCCCAGCGGACTAACTTTGGCGAGAAAGATTCAGGGCGGAAGCATACTCCTATTGTGTCTACACAACGTTAGGGGCAAGTAACCCTCACTTGTTGAAGAATTCCTCCGCGTGTCCTACTACTGACTGTGAGTCACTTTAAGGAATCAAATGCAAACGCAATAACCCACGGACCAAGTTCCGAGGACGAAAAACTTATAACTATATGCTTGGAAAGTGAAGAAGACAGTTTAGTTGTGACTTTGGGACTAGAACCTGAGACTTGAGAAGTGTGAAACATAGTGGTAATCTTTATATTTTAAGTTATTTGTTCAGTTGTAGTCCCCTACAATTATCATTACCTGTGTTATGTTGGGGGGTAACAGCATGTTCTGTTCTGATCCTATGCAGTAAAGATTTAACAAGCAAAAGTAAACAAGGAAACTAGAAGAAATATTAAGACAGTTTTGTAACAAGGTATGTGTGTGCGCGCCTCAGGGCTCAGCTCAATGTCACACCTTTAATGTGTCACACAATCAAAGTCTCACACCTGACATCGAAACCTTGAACTCCTCAGGTCTTCAGGCAACCTGACCAAGACGTTCACAAGAGGCAGAGGGCCGGACAACGAGCCTCGTAATGTTACCTCCCTTAGGCTCTGCAACCAATTCTGGGACTCACAGGTAGGTTAACCTTTGTCCACCCTCACAGTTACTTATCTCTGCTAGTGGCCGCCTACACAATTGCTAACATCTTGTTCACTGACACACCTATCAACTTTTCTAAGACATTGTGCTTCATTTTACTGTCAAAATACGAATATAATAATAATAAAGAAGTTTTAGAGAGTGAGGGAGAACGAATAAGTACAGGTATGGAGTGAAAGAGTCCCTGTGTGGTTCAGTCAGTTTGTGGTAATGTACATGGTAAACTCTCTTAGGTGAGCATATTTTCTCAATAGGCCTTGAGGTTATACAGAACAAATAAAGTTTAACTATAATTTTCTGTAAACGCTGCGCAGTAAGAACACCTTGTGAAAGACCCATCTCGAAATCTCGCAGGATGTCGTGCGAAATAACTTGGACGAAATTCTCCGTGGAATGCTCTTCACGTATTCTGAACGAGAGGACCCCATCATCAGCCCGGATCTCAGAGGTTATAACTGATTCTAACAAAGATTCCCTGCTCTTCTTCCTTTCGCAAAATCACGACACTCTCAGTCCTTGTTATTTGGATCCTCTTTGCAATTTTTATTTATTCGTCGTTGGTACTGTTGTTTATCCTACTGTAGTTCATCTGTTATTTGTTTTTCTGCCATTCGTATGTTGCTATTTCTTGTTCTTTTTCTACTCTCATAGACATTTTGTAACTAACACCACATAATGCTAAAACCTTTTTAGCTAGCATTCCACATTTATAAATAGCTGGTAATGAAGTAACCACATAATATTGAAGCTTTTACTGTTAGTATACTACTCTTCTGTTTAGCTGCTAACTAAGTGACATTATAATAAAGTTTATTCAGTTTGTATAATTCTGTCATATATAGCTGGTAAGTGGTAAGGAAGTAACATCTTATAGCAATAACATTTATTTTGTTTGTATACTACTCTCATGTAACATAATAAAGTTTATTTGGTTCAGTATACTACTCTCATATATAGCTGGTAATGAAGTAACACCACATATGCTGATCATGTTCTTGCATAATATTATGTAACGCTGACGGTTTGCATTACAATACATGAGGCTAAAATTTTGCTAGAATTATTTTATTTATAACGAATTTGAAACTTTGGGTAGAAAATATAGCAGGTACGATAGCCATTCCATAAATGTTTTGAAACTATATTTTTTCTAAAGCATCCACATTGCTTAGTTTATGTCCGTCTTATCGTAAATGTTCATAAGTAGTCATTATGTGGTCACGTGAACAGCCTCATTCTACGGTTCGTACGAGTTCACGCGGCAAGATGTGGTTGGCCTGGAGATTCAGCGAGACAGGGATCATGGGATAGCTGACCTCAACACGGTGTTGCAGGCCTACGGTCTACCAGCCATCACTTCTTGGAATCAGCTCCAGCAAGCCCAGGTGAGGGTCTTCTCCTAATAACATCATCTATCGCTTGTTCGTTTATGGACAACGCAACATCAAGTTTATGGAATATTATTTATAATTTGCGTGTATAGATATATAGTTTATGTACACAAATACATTTAGTTTACCTATGTGCATATACAGATAGCCAGGGGGAGGGGACTACAGTTGATAGCGACGTAATATTGTCTCGAACATCACAGGATCTACAACGACTTTACGGCAACAGCACCGCGCCTACTGACCTTGACCTCTTCACCGGCGGCCTGCTGACCAGGTCAACAGACTACGTCCACGGCATGCCCCGCATCTTCAGGGAGATCATTGTGGATCAGTTCAGGCGGCTGAGATCTGCCGACCGCTTCTGGTACCTGAACCATCTCAACAATTCCCAGTGAGTCTGAGGAGAGTATAAGAGCGTAGGATAGACAACTGCCACAACCTTCACATTTGTTCAACATGTCATCCTTCATCTTGCAGAATTTTGACAAATACTGGCCATGAACCTTCTGCTGCCATCAGATCACAGCATTAAGAACAGACTATAAAAAAGAGAAACACGAATTGGTACCCTCTATTCTCTAAAAAATATCCACGAAGAATATTGTACAGAATAGGTTTACCATCCCTTAGATTAATACCCAAATGTATTTAATTTTAATATTGTAATATAATGACTGCCGAGAGACTATATCAATAATAACAGCTACAAATACTACTACAACATAGCAGTAACAATCACTGCTGCCACTAGTATACCATAGCAATAACATCATCTACAAATACTACTATACTATATGAAGTAACAACCACTGTCTCTTTTGGTATACTATGATAATAACAGCTACTAATAATACTATATTATAGAATAATTTAGTTTAACTACTGATACTATCATGCATCTTGCAATGGACGCACCAAACGCAGCATAATGGCAGAAGTTGCAGAAAATGTAGAAAAAATGAAAAGGCGAATAAGGAACCTATAAAAGAAACTAACCCCTCGAACAAATTAAAAAAGCAAACTTAGAAGACATAAGGAGTAAAGAGGAGGAACATCTATCAGCAAATACACAATCTGTCACTGTCTTAATCATAATCAACACACACACCCCAGTTACAATCTCCCATACCTGTGTCCACCATCAACACCACTTACTGTTTTTTTTGCTTCTTTGCAGAATGTTTACACCAGACGAGGTCAGCGAGATCAATCAAATCACGTTCAAGGACGTGCTCAGAAAAACGACATCACTCAGTGACAGTGACCTCTCCACAGTCTTCTTGTGTACAGGTCATTAGTAGTGTTTTTATACCTTGTTGTAGTGACAAGGACTCAGTAGCAACTTTATTCAACTACTTCTACTCTTTGTGTTTGTTTTGATGATAAAGACCTAGAACCACACAATATTTGATGAAATTTACCAACCCTTGCATAAACTACCTTGCGTTCCTCTTTATTTAATGTCTCTGACCTCATGTCATTTTAGTGTTCTCTCTTTTACTTAATTTGCGACGTATGGAACGTATTTTTTTATGGAATGTAACTGTAACAGTATTTCCTGATGTCTATTTTGATATTAATATTGGCGTTTATCTTGGCCTTTTGGTTGGTGTTTATTTTGCCCCATTTTTCTTGGTGAAGGCCAGTCGTGCCTTGCACCACCAAGTCTGAACGACAGCGACCCTGAAGTAGATGTTTGCACTCCTCTGAAAACTTACGACTACTTCATCGGTAGCGAGGCCTCTTTTGCCCTGTCGTGGATTGCCCTGGCTCTTGTTGTACCTGGTAAGTTGATGTCGTGGATTGTACAATCATGACACATAACCATCTGTACTCTAACACAGAACAAAAGCTGATTGTC
This sequence comes from Pomacea canaliculata, assembly GCF_003073045.1. Classification (NCBI taxonomy): domain Eukaryota; kingdom Metazoa; phylum Mollusca; class Gastropoda; order Architaenioglossa; family Ampullariidae; genus Pomacea; species Pomacea canaliculata. Next base: position 11,829,584 of record NC_037602.1, on the reverse strand, counting down.
AGTCGTTCTGTTTTACATCAGACCAAACCATATTGATGAATCTTTAGATCAATCAGTCGTATAGCTTCGCGATAAAGATATATTTAGGTAATCGGAAAAACTGAGCTACCTTGCTGAGTGATAATTCTTCTATCATCCACGTTGACAGACATTAAGCCGTTATAGTTAAACCTCGACTTTTCTGGTCGATGACAGTTGGGACAGCCGCATCCTAATTTCTCTTTGTTTTGCTGGGTCTGCTAGATGTTAGTGTGATTACATCGTCTTGGCATGCAGACGTGCAGATTGTTTATAAAGATTACAGCTGGTGTTGGGGTTACAGCCTTGACATCTTTTCATTTGCTATTACAACATTGCCATTTAGTGTTAAGTAATTTAACAACTTGCCACATTCTTCTTGGTTCAATGCACTCTGAATTTTATTCCTTTCGTGTAACTATCTTAAAAACTTGTAATTGCTATTTGTACTGAATGCAAATATCATTCGTATCAGCATGTTTTTCTTAGTCAGGGGATTAAATAGTTGTCTTGGTGCATTTAGCCTGGCGATAGTGTATGTGACAACGGGACGTTGGTTACTGTGTGGCGCCCTCTTGCAGCGTCTGTGGCCATGCTGCTGATGCTGGCGAGACAGAGAGGGAAGTCGCGCCGCCTGAAGGCCGTTAAGGCCCTCCGCCAGTACCGCCAGAGGAACCCCAACAAGTTTAAAGGTACCTCTGGCACTTGGTGACTGATGTTCTGTCGCTATTTAAACAAACCAATCAGTCCTTCCATAAACCGCAGTCTAAACAGCAACATAAAAGAGGAAAGACGGTGGCGAGAAGGAAGATGAAGAACGTTGAAAAGATTTAGCGCCTGCTATTGTACGTTGACATAGATAAGCCACACTAAACTAGTCTGCAATTGCATGTTGATACTATCTCACACTAGGCAAGTTTGCTGTTGCAAATTTATATATATATATGCTGGTATATATATATATGTCCCTGATACATACAAAAGGCAAGTCATCTATTTCCTGATGGTATAATTTTATCCAACAGTGGCCACACTAAACAAGTCTTCTGTTGCATGTTGATATACATCCCACACTCACTGGTTACTTATGGGTCTCATTATGGGGCACTGACCTCGTGCTGTTGCTATGCAGCTCGGGAGTGGCAGGGGCCTGCATCAGGGGAGCGCAATGTGACGGCGGAGTTCCATCCAGTGCGCAAGAAGCTGGTGGTGCGTGACGGCGTGGGCAAGGAGCTGCGCTTCATCGACCTTCGGCGCACGCAGACGGCGGAGATACGCAGGCCCGCCTCCAACCTCAACACTGTCGTGTCCGTCAGAATCGACGGCGAGGTGGACTTGGTGAGTCGTCTCCTGACTTGTGGACCTTTACAACATTGCCAATGTTTCCTACAACCACCTGTCTTAATCACTGTTCCTTTGTAGTCTCAGCTTGTCTAGCATTACCGTCTGTTGTTACAGACTTATGCTGTTCAGTTTCTGGTATAAACAGCCATTCTTTAAAAATGACAATGAAATCTTTGATATTTTATTTCATGATATTATATTTTGCAATTATGATACATATCATAAATATAAACCTTTCAGATATTTATACAGACATAGTGCTTGTGTCTTTATGATGTTATATGTAGACAATTGCAAAGTTCATCAAATAGATTGTGATTGTTTCCTGTTTTGTCCCTTTTAAATCAGATACTGAAATTCTTGGAACCTGAAGAATGTCAGATGTTTTATGAGAAGCTGGTGCAGTTTCTTAACACACTGAACATCACAATAGGCACCTTTTACGAGACAGAAGAAGAAATCAAGAGAGAGTCTGTAAACAGAGATGACCGCCAGTCTGTGCTCGACGACTTCTTCCGCGCTGCCTGTCTCCAGGTCTCGCTGCTGTACCTAACATGGCTAACATCTCTCTCAATATTTTACCTTTTTAGTTTTACATTGATAAAACGATAAATGACCTGTACATACCTAAGCAGCATTTGAATATATTTCGACTGTTAGACAAAATGTAGACAGCATTTGTCGCACCTCATCAACTCTCTTCTTTCCTGGTTTGACGTTCATGTACTCCTCTCATGCCACCCTCGTCCTTCGTATCACGTGACCAGTTGGTAAAGACAAAAAGCTAATTAATAGTGAGAGATAAATATCTTAATGTCCCCTGTGGTGACAGGCGTGGCCTAGTGATGCAATACCTTTCTCGGAGATCGGGCGGCGGCGGCGGGACGATGTGCTGCGGCTTCGCTTGACGAGGACAGAGTTTGCCGAGGCGCTGGGTATGACGCCCTCCTCCATCTTTGTGCGCAACGTCTTCGTCTTGGGCGATGCCGACGACGATGGCTTCATTACATTCGACGAATTCCTGGCTCTCTTTGCAGTGTTTATAAAAGGTGAGGCTCAGTCACAGAACACACAGGTATTGTAGCATCTTCTTGCATTTCTCAACACTTTTTTTTTTTTACTGCGAGGCTTCATTTGATCACCTGAAAGACAAGTTGATGTCACCCGACCAAATGCGAGGGTGTTGTAGGGCTGGGGTGAGAGGTATGAATGTATATCTTTGACTAGCAGGCTTTGAAAAAAAAAAGCGCGGCTTCTGGTCGCTGTAAATAATGTGTAAGGTAGTCCTGAAAACCCTTTGTTTAGGTTGTTGGAGAGTGAGTTGCTGCAGATCTTTTTTTCGGGGCCAGCTTAATGTGAGGGAGGTGATCTTCCTCTCTGCCTTACTTTTCCCAACCCTCCATGGAGTTAAGAAGCCATTATTTACCTTTGTGCCGACTGAGGAATGTTTGCTGAAACAAGACGGGTATCGAACCAGCACCTCTCGGTTTAGATGTTCGTGTTCTAAAAGTCCCTTTAATTGTCATAATAAATGTCCAACTTTAATGGTCATAATATGAGGATAATACCAAGTTTCAATGGTAGCATTGTTTAGTATTCTGTAGAAATATATTAATTGGCTCTAAAAGCTACATGCTCGTCCACTTTCAGGAACTGCAGAAGAGAAGGCGCAGCTGATGTTTAACGTCTATGATGTGAGACAGAAGGGTGAGCTTACAAGGGACGATTTCTATCGCATGATCAGGTCAGCTGACAGTTATGTGCTTCTCCTTAACTCTCACTCGTAAAAGTAATGATAGAACTGAGGATAAAGATGACGACAAACTTCACGATGTTAGACGACAAAAGCTTCTACCCCCACATATTATACTGTTGATTCACGACTCTCTTGTCCTTCTGTCCACATATTGTGGTATTGATATGCCAGTGTTTTGCGTCAGTAATACTTTTGTTACATGATGACAGCAACAAGCTTTTGTCTCGTGTACTTTGATATGCTTGTGACTTGATTGTCAGACATTGTTCACTTCTCAGACTCAGACAGCCTAGTGCTATGAAAAAGGACATGAAAAAGCTTCATATTGCAGACTGTGACCATCCTTCTCTCTTCATTGGGTGCAATGTCGGTTTTCTTAATGGCGTGAAACGTTACTAGGGATTTTCTGATGATATAACAAGTGACCAGTGAGGTTGTGGTGACACAGGTCTCTGATGGAGCTGTCAGAAACACAGGCCGTCCCGCAGGACGAGAACGAAGTGAAGAAGCTTGTAAACATCATGTTTGCTCAGGCAGGCCTCATGAACGAGGACGTGATGACCTTCCAACACTTCAGGAGAGTTTCGTGTCTAGCGAGTACGCCTCCATCATGCAGTCGGCAACTCTCTCTAATACAGGTGTGGTAGTTAGAAGGATGTCTGCTGAAACTGTATACTTACGGAAATGTTTGACTTTGTTACGTCGTGTTCAAAAGCAGTCAAAACACCATTCATGACAGTTAATACACTTCTAAATTAAGAACAGGGCCCATAAGTATTATTTTTGAGCCTTACTCAAATGTTTTACATTATACTTCATATTTACCATATCATGTCGTTTTTAAGAGGTACCAATGCTTACTAGTCCTAATTTGTTTAAAAGTGATGCATGATATTCATTCAAATTTTAATAAACCTTTTTCTTATCCAGTAATTGACTTACTGAGGTCTGGTATCAGTTTCCTAACATAACAAGACCTTGTATACCTTAAGATACCTGGGATTTGGAGTCATGTTTGGTAAATATTTGTCTTGCTGAGTTAACTATGTTAATGCTTGGTGAACCTTGGTCTTGCTAAATTAACCGTTTTAATGTTTTGTGGGCTATGGTCTTGATCAGGGGTGGGCAATTAATTTTCCCAAGGGGCCGTATGAGAAATTGGATGGTTTTAGAGGGCCGGACTAATATTGTTAACTCAGTTTTACCCAATACTGTATATATATACTGGCGAGCGGGCAGAGACAGGAGGCGGGCCGGCCTTTGCCCAGGTCTGGTCTTGATGGATGAAAACCGAATTATTTTTTGGAGATCTATATTCATGTTTAGCGATCTGTGTTCAGATTGTTGTGGGGAATAATTCCTGCATGTTTTCAGGCACAGCCGTGCAGCATGGAACCCGAGTGAGGCCGCGGGACATCGGGAGACGGAAGCACGAATTTGTTGAAAGCTACAGGTAGCTCTGGTCGCTAGCTACTAGGATTCTGCCTCCTTTGTTATCCTGTCAATTCATAACATTCTTAACCATAGTGTGCACAGCCATGAAAATGAGTTGTTTGTTTTGTTTGGTGTTTCCAGGACCATGCCTATCAGACTTTGATCTTTTTCTTTGGTGTCTCTTTGATCTCCTTGTGCACCAGAGCTTCTCTTCGAGTGTGGAGTAATAGGATGGCTTTTTCTCTGATTTTTGATGAAGACTAGTATGTTATCAGTATCTAGTTTTCAAGCTCTTTACCTTTTGAATCTGCGTTGCTGTATCTCCATGCCAGCGAGTAGCTGTTGTCGCAAACAATCAGGTGTTGCGTTGTTGATATCTGGATGGGGTCTTGCCAAAGGAGGGTTAAAGCAGTTGGTGGTGAGTTTTCCGTGTAGAGAACCACACGATGCCCCTTTGGTTCCTCTAAGACAGCTCAGGCCTGGCCGTTGACTTCATCCCAAGTGATGTCATGTCAGCATCACCCCTTCTTAGTGTGTCCATTCCGGGGCTTCAAAGGTTCCCTCACTAGCCATTCAGTCCAATACATCGGACATCATTCACGTAATTTAGGGTCATGTGACAAATCCCATGAGACTGTGAGCGTAATACAAGCTATTTTCTTTTTGTTGACATCAGTTTCACTTGCATGCAGCATCAAACTACTCTTTCACCTTGATCAAGGCTTTGATATTTGCACATTTACACGTGCATGTTTCTGAATTAAAACTATGTTAATACATTCAGTGCCTAATATTGTTGGTTTCATGTACACTGGTCATGAGAACATTAATTTCATCTTTTTTTTGTCTCGGGGTGGTGTTGAAAGAGTTGTAGTTGTTAAAATATTTTAGTATCATGCAAATCCTAGTGGATATCACGATCAGATGAATTTAACATAAACTTTACTTTTCCTGCTAGGAACCAGAGTCAGGAACCTGTGCACCGTCGTTCCTACATCCGGGTGTCCGGGTATGAGCCGAGACCAGAGGTTGAGAGGTACTCCCGCCTGAAGTACTGGTACTCCTGTCTCGCTATGTGCAGCTCTACTCTCTCCACATCTTCTGGCTCAGCCTCTACACGCTCGTCACGTGCGGCATATTTATTGAAAGGGCGTACTGTGAGTAGACCAATGACTATTATTCATGAAGCATTTTTATATAGCTTAAAAAAGTCTCTCGTTGAGCGAGAATAATCTATTATCCTACCAGATAACACTGGTCAACATATTTTTTTTTTAAAAAAACTGAAATAAAATTGATTATTTCTTTTCAATATTTATGTGCTGAAAATAAAATTAATTTTTTTTTCAATATTTATGTGCTCCTAAAGGGCTAGTTTTGTTTCGCTGTAGTTAAGCTGCAAGTTCTTTGTAAGTATGATTAATAGCAGAAACACTCTTTGTTGACCGGATATTAAACTATGGACATGGGAAAATTTAAATTGAAATCGTGCCAAACTCTTGAAACTAAGTCTACGCACTCTGTTGCCAGACTACGTGAGGGGGAGGGAGCAGGCGGGTTACGCCGCATGTCTGGTCCGTGGACTTCGGTGATGACGCGGGGTTCAGCCAGTGTCATCATGTTCACCTTCGCCAGCCTCCTCCTCACCATGTGCCGCAACATCATCACCAAACTGCGCGAGACATTCCTCCACCGTTACATCCCCTTCGACTCGGCCGTCACCTTCCACAAGTACATCGCCGTGTTGGCCCTCATCGCCACAGGTACGGGTGTTTGGGGAAGGTTGTGTAGTTAAGTCTTAGGTCTTTGGTTCGAGGCCTGCTCGGAGCTGCATCTGGAAAACTTCTCATTGTGCCCCAACAATAGTGAGTACTAAATTTATCAGGGAAGACAGTGAAAGGAAATAGTTGGGCTTTGGCTTCTTAGTGCCTTTGCTCTTGACACAGTGAACCACTTCATCCTCTAGGCTATAAGATCTCGATTCTTCTACCTTGTTTTGACTACTATCATATATTGCCACATTAGGTCTTGGCTGGCGTAAACCTCTGTGTGTGTGTGCGCGCGAGCGAGAGAGAGAGAGAAATCAACTTCGCGGTTGATATGTTTTCTGAAATTTGTTTTCTCCAGTAATCCATATCGTCGGTCACGCGCTTAACCTGTACTGCATGTGCACCCAGTCTACCACCAACCTCAACTGCTTTTTTCGCGAATTCTACACAGCGTATGTAGACCTTCCTTACTGCCTGCCTTCGTCTGTTCTGTTCATAGACCTTCATAGCTCGTCTCTCTACTATTTATATACTACATCACTGCTCGTTTCTTGCGGTTCTTTTCATAAACCCAGTAATTGGACGACCCTGTACTATTTTGTTCATAAACCATATTTTCTACACGTCTGTTATGTTCATATACCCACTGTTATTCTCCAGTGTGTTGATAGACCATCTCATTTCCTATTTCTGTTTTGTTTATAAACCAACTTGCTGCCCGTGTTAGTTTTCTGTCTCTCAGACACGTACTGTATTACAGACCTTATGATCTCTTTTATTAACTGAGAACGTGACATGAATGTTGAGAGAGTTGTGTATGCCGAGAGCTGTGACGTGTGGTGTACGTTGAGAGAGTGTAGTGCATGTTGAGAGACCTGTGGTGTACCCTAACACTAACCCTGTCTGTTTTCTGAGAGATTTGTTAAAGAGCTTTTGATACGTCTTTAGTTGGAATTGTTTTATTTCGTTTTCTCTTTCTCAAAGCAGAATGTTTACTCGCCTTGTTTCTTGTTTTATCCTTTATGTATTTCTAGGTATAAAAGCTTCCTGGATTATTATGCTGCTTAATTGTCTCAACAATATATTTAAACATTCTCCAAATGATTTGAAATGAGATTAAAAATAACCGCGTTTTACACACACAAAGAGCGCACATACAAAAGTACATACCGTTATAATATGATGCACGACCGGATGAGCGAGCCAAGAGCAGATTTGTATTGACGATGCGAATGCAGTGAAGCTGCAGTGACAGTCGCCCAAAGACGTGGACACTGTGAGGCGCAATCTAAATTGTCTACTTGATGTCCCTTCTGCCTTCTGTGACGTCACTCACCTCTGCTTGCACTGTTTTCGAACTAACCAGGTGACGTCACGCTCACTCTGCCATAAGGTACATCCAGACGTTGTCACGCCCAGCTTTGTCATTACATCCCACAAAGTGACGTCACGTTCACACCTGTCTGTCTCTAGGTCCGACAAGGTGGCGACGTTCCATTACTGGGCCTTCCAGACCATCACGGGACTGACGGGGGTTGTAGTGACTGTCGTCCTGTTCGTGATGTACGTCTTCTCCGTGCAGTGGGCACGCCGCAACATCTTCCGCGCCTTCTGGGTGACTCACATGCTGTACCCGCTGGTGTACCTGCTGACCCTGCTGCATGGCCTGGGCTGCCTGGTGCAGGACCCGCTGTTCGCCTGGTACCTGCTGGGCCCGCTTGTCCTCTTCGTGCTGGACCGCCTGGCCAGCGTCAGTAGGAACAAGATTGAGATCCCCGTGCTGAAGGCAGAGCTGCTACCCTCGGGTGAGCAAAGAACCCACAGCCTGTTAATAGCCGTGTGTCATGCTAAGGAGCAATGGTAGTTTTACGAATCACTACACTTACTAACATCATTAGTATAGCGGTGACGACCTTCAGTGTTTAGATATATATAACCTTGTGTCATGCTAAGAGCAATGCTGGTTATACAAAGTACTACACCAGTTAACATCATGGGTATGACAGTGACGACCTGCAGTGTTGTGGGCAGAACAATACGCAGTTCGGATCAGCATTTTGTGCCGAAAGTGCTAAAAGCTAAAGATGTTAGACTAGTATCTGATGCAAGAATTAAGTCTTACATGCTAGGGCAGTAGTGGAGAACGTCGGCACGCCGAGGCAAATCGGCCACGAATGATGTTATAAATAGCAAAATAGCCCTTAGAGAAAAAAAAGGTTCTCCACATCTTTTGCTCGTTCGACGAAATTTAGAAATGTACCGTTTTAATCACTGGGATAGATTACAAACCACAAATAATATGTGTATTTACAAACAGTTGCCAGAAAGGTGCTGTCTGCACAGTTATGTAATCAGAATGTTGTCTTTGGATGGGGACTCGTGTGTTTTGTCAACACAGTGGTACTGATTAGTGTTGTCAGTACAGAGATATAGACTGTGTTTTATTGTCAGTACAGAGATACAGACGTGTTTAAGATATTATCTTGATTCTACAGATGTACTGAAGCTGGAGTTCAAGCGGCCCTCCAACTTTGCCTACAAGTCGGGTCAATGGGTGCGCATCGCCTGCCTGAAGCTGGGCAAAGGAGAGTATCACCCGTTCACCTTGACCTCGGCTCCCCATCAGCGGAACCTGACCCTGTACATCCGGGCAGTGGGGCCATGGACCATCAACCTCAGGAGCGTCTATGACAAGAACCTGCTTGGAGGAGATCCGTATCCCAAGGTGAGTCTGGTATTGATGGTTAGTCAGCACTAAAAAAAATAGAAGCACTGAATGTTGTTGATTGTAGTTCACTCAGTCAATTCGCTGACTGGTTTTCTCGTACAAATGTAAAGTGATCAGCATGCGAATAATTTACCCGCAAATAAAACTCGCGTTACTAAAGACTATCACATCCTGCAGATAAAACCGCCTCATAGTAGACCTGACTATAGCATAGCTTGTTTGAAGATATTGCTTTAAGGTATTGCTTGATCTTGATAGCTAATACTAAGATATGTTTGACCATCCACCTTAAACCTAACAGTTAATACCTAAGTTTGGCTGTCCAGCTTTATCTCGACGGGCCGTTTGGAGAAGGACACCAGGACTGGTACACTTTTGAAGTTTCTGTACTGGTGGGAGGAGGCATAGGTGTTACACCGTTTGCCTCCATCTTGAAGGATATAGCCTTCAAATCACGCACAGGTGCGTCCATCAGCTGCCAAAAGGTGAGAAGGAATACATCAACACGTCATGAGTAAGTCAGAGTCGAGAAGAAAGAATGAATGACTACCATCTATCGTAGAGCGTGATAATGTATGAGAAAAAGTCACCATTGGTAGAGCGAGGCTAGCGTTAATCAGATGAGATGTGGCCTCCCTGTTCGCTTGGGTGAATATTTATTGGTTAAGAGGATGCTTAAGGTGTGACTGACCAGTGGCATGTCTTGTTAAAGTTGACTTGTACAAGTGTGAAAGGATTTAAACAAGTAACAAGTGTGCTCTAGATTCTTCTTCCACAGCGTCCCCCTCCCCACCTCTACCAAGAAAAAGAAAACGAAGCAGAAAAAATCCAAGACAGAGTTAAGGAAACGTTAGTGTAGGACTGTAGGTGATTCCATGATTTACTATATGTATATCTGATTTAAATGTTGTGTGACAGCTTATAGCTAATACAAGCGCTTGCAGACGATCCTGATCGAGGTCTCACATTTCATGACGACATAAATCAATAAACAGGAAACTGTTGACTCCTGAAAGAATTATTTTACTGTGAAATACTTCCCTGAAATAACTAAAATAAAATCGGTGAAGTGATTTTGGAAATACAACCATGTCAAAGTCTTCAATGTTTCTCGCCAATAGAAGTGTACTTGACGCTGTTCAAGATGGTCTGCTTTCTGCTTTCAAACTGTAACAGTGTGTTAGTTTTAAATCTGTTCATTTTGTGATGTGTCACCATTTTCAGTTTTAAGGGTGACATGTTGTTCTCGCGTGAATAACTTCAGATGGCCCGCGGTCTGTGCAGGTCTACTTCATGTGGGTGACGCGGACTCAGAAGAGTTTTGAGTGGATGACGGATGTGATCCGTGAGGTGGAGGCCACGGACTCGCGCCAGGTGGTGGACGTACATATCTTTATTACACAGTTCCAGCAAAAGTACGATCTGCGTACTAGTATGTTGGTAAGTGCAGCACCATGTAGATAAGTGGTGTCGCATTGTTGGTTGTCATGTTAACTTAACATGCTTTTCTTATTTCCACCACACACCTGCTGTTCTTAGGTCTCCCATTCTTGAAAATGTCAATAGAGACAAAGCGATAACTTATTATAATTATATTATCACCTTTAACAGCCCACTTATTAATTAAAAGCGGTCTTTTTAGTCTATAAAAAGCGAGTCAGTTTCTGATTTCAATATTAGTAATCGTTAAAATGAGTGTATTTACAAAGCTTTACTGTTCCTTCAAACTCCAACAAGCATGCTCTGTTACAGTATGTTTACAACAAGCAGGCTATGGTACAGTATATTTACAAGCTGGCTATGTAACAGTATATTTATGACAAGAGTGTTTGTTACAGTATCTTTACAAGCATGCAGTCTTACAGTATATTTACAAGCATACTATGTTACAGTATATTTGCGAGCGCCGCTTTCAGAAGGTGGAGGGACGAAGTTTGTTCACTGGTCTGCGTGCCATAACTCATTTCGGACGTCCCAACTTCTTGGAGTTCTTCACGTGCCTGGGGATGGAGCATCCCGGGGTAAGCTGCATTCAGTCATGTCCAGCTTCCAATGCTACCTCAGCGTTTAGTCACAGCCCTGTGATGGGCCTTTTGTGTTCGCCTTCAGTCGGCAGCCTTTAGCGACTACGTGTTAGCGTTCACATGAATGGCTCTTCTTACACTCAGTTGAGAAATGAAATAGGGCTTTAGAACGAGTGAGTCTGCCTCAATATAGGTGTTTGGTAGAGATAACAGTTCCCGTACCTTCGTATCTGGCCTTACGTAATTATAATTACAAATTACAACAATATGTAATATTACTTGTTTATACCTGTGTGTCACACATCGATTTATGTCTTTGAAATATAATGTGCTTGACGTAGCAGTGGTTTTACACCTGTAACAAGCAGTAGTGATGGCATACTTATATATTTGACTAAGCAGCTTGTGTAAAAGTCAAACTACGCGGACAGTTTTATAAACTGACAGACGTAGAACGTAAACGTAATGACAAAAGTAGTATGTAACCGACAGCTGCCGAGTTCGGTTTTTGAAGTTTTTATCAAGTGTGACGTGTACCACCATGTTTTATCAAGTGTGACGTGTGTGACGTCTGTTTGAAGGTGACAAGGGTGGGGGTGTTCAGCTGTGGTCCTGGGCCCCTGACAGCGACTGTGCAAGCCGCCTGCAGCTCCATGAACAGAAGGGAAGGAGCCACGTTCAGTCACCACTACGAGAACTTCTAGAAGCTGAGCCCTACAGCATCAACCTGCCGGACCAGGACTCACTTGTGCACTTGGCACCGTCACTGCCACATACATCTTCGTCTGCACCACGACTGAATCGAGATGACTTCTTTAGATCATGACATCAGCGAGCCCTTGCCCTATGCTGGTCTTCTCGCTGGCCACCGATTTCTATCAAATTCCCATCAAGATATCAGAAAGAAGCATGTCTAAAATCAAGCCATCTCCTACCAGAATGCATCGTGAACACACCAGTGTGCTCATCAGTCACATCGATCATAGCAATGAGCGGTCAAGATGCTTGTCTAAAGCTGTAATTCTGCAGTTGACCAAAGAGAATGCAGGAGACCAACTGGAGTTGCGATATCATGTTAGTACTAGTTGTATCATCTTTAAAGAAGTTTGTGGAGAACTTTTTAGGCAAAGCTTAAGCATCTTGCTAGTAGTTAACACTTATTGTCGTGACAAAACATCATCACATTCTGCACACAATGTCTTTATTGACTTCATCCACAATTATATAAATTCATTCATTTCTTTACTCTGAACTACAGAAAGATTCTAAGGTGCATCTTCGCAAAACATGCTTATTTTCTACATCAGATCTTAAAAAACAACCTACTATCATCATTAACATTTATTAGTTTATGGTCTTGCCATGGTTTACCACCTCATTGTCTGGTCACAAATATCTTGTGTCTAAGGTGTTTGTATTTGTTCATCTTCAAAGGATAAATCGCTTTCTATACAATTTTTTTCACCCCAAGGAAAATGACAATACGCTGGCGTAGGAACGTGACACCTACATGCAATGCATGTGTTTTGTCAATGTGTGTATATGTACCTCATCTATGTCTCTCACAATAATCCCATTATTATTATTACTACAGTAACTGTTATCATCAAATACAAATGAGTCAGATGAGTGGCTAGATTCAAATTGCTGTATAGGTTATTACATTCAAATTACTATGGCTTGGAGATAGCGGACACCCAACTGTTTTCCGCTGTCTACCATGACTCTCATGCATTTATTTGCAGAGCCACTTGACAAACTGTACATCAAAATTTCGTTCAATAACTCAAGCTGCTTTAAAACCTGCTTATGATTTTAGACAGTAGCCCATATTCTTTCTTCAGTTTGAAAAGAATGCAGATTTTTGTTATGGATGACAGGGGAAATGTATGAATCATGTCTTTTTGATATTTAAAAGAAAATTAAGAATTGTGAAAATATACTGAAAATAATAGAAAAGGCAAACAAACAGCAATCGTGAAAATTTAGAAATTTTCAAGATTAAAACTGCTGTAAAAATATACTGTTGTAATTCTTGTGGTTATCAAATGGCGGTGTATAATGTGCAGTGATAAAACCTGTATTCTTATGCAACACACATTTGGCAGTGAGAGATGTCCCTTTTCCTGGCTAGCTCGAGGGTGACGGTCTCCATCACTTTTCGTCTTTGCTGTTGATCAGCGCCAAGCCGTGTCTGCCATGATCTGTGAATCTGTTGCACCATTTCCCATGCTCCTTGAGCGATTTCTCTGTCTTTTCTTTTTCTGCGACACTTCTTTTTTCTGGATTTCCTTTTCTACTGCCACGTCTCTCCCATCTTGCAGTAGCTTACACTTTGGATGTGTGTATCAGCAGTCGTTTTCAGACTTGGCTCTAGAGGAGAAAAATAATATGAAATTCATGTGGCCCTGAGTGCTGTATTCGCCTTAAATATTATAGTGTCATACTGTGACATGTAGGTGGGGCATGCAAGCCTCGCACAAAGTGAAAAGACTTTACACCCAGAGCATGTTTGTGTAAACAAGACAGTTGCTTGGAAAGCCGTCAGCACGCGTTACGTAAGTTGATCAGAAGGCAGCGAAGTGGTTGGTGGAACCTTTAGGCGGGTGGCACACTGACGATGTTTACATTTCACAGATTAAAATGGACAAAACCCCAGCCACACACAGCACCCACCAACATCAATAACTAGTAACTACACTTAGACCCCTTGTATGCAATGTTTTATATACAATAAACTCCTCAAGTCAGTGTAGCAAATTAACTTTTGAAAACCAGTATGTAACGGGGACGTTGGAGGTGGTTGCACAGCTCTCTCGACAACTCATCAGAAATCGTGGGGTTGAGGTATTTTATTCTTGTTGAAGTTTTCAGACGAGAGAAAAAACACCAAAATATATGAATTTAAGAAATAAATATAATAGCCAACATTATTGTTAAAAAACAAAAGACTGACATATTATACATTTATATATTAAGGCAGATTTGACACCATAATTTCCCCTAGGAGATAAAAGTCTGTTGTTACAGTCACTTCAGTACAAAGTTTTCTTTGAAGTCTCCACCGTCATATTCAGAGCTCCAGCATAAATAATAACAGAAAAACTGTCTTTTCACGGCTAATGCCCATCAAGATCCAGCGCCAATAAACGAAGACAACACATAAAAAGTAACTGAAGAGATGAACTATCTGCCCGCTTCAGAGACAGAGACGTGAGTACTTAGCTTGAGATATTTTCTTTGTACATATTCTCTCTCCATTGAGGAGCTTGGTGGAACCCGAGGAGTGAGTGGCTTCCTTGTTGTTCAATAGTTAACTGACTACAGAGATGACAGCGTCTACTCATGTCACTGACTGACTACCGAGATGAACAACGAGGAAGAAGATGAGCGACACGCGGAACGGGACGACTACAGGAGGCGGAGATATGACGGCCAGACAGTGAGGACAGTCCTTCAGTCTGGTTGACAGTTGACAGCCGGTGGTCGCTGCATCCACTGGGCAAGTGTGGATTTTGTCGCAAGACACCTGACTGCTGTCTCTTTGTTTCTTTGCTATGAAGCCTGTGTAGAACCTACAGCTGTGTTTCCACTCAGTGTTGGTGAGCAACCTTTTTATTTTCTTTCACGGATACACAATGTTAATGAAGAACCTGTTCTTATCACATGTTTACCTCAAACAGGGCAACGACTGCAGCGACTCACACAAATAATCAGACGAGTGTTGGTGAACACTGAGATGGTCAGTCTCCTCACGACATACTGGACAGACCATAACAGCCCACCACCAAGATTCTGTTGATGTGTGTTGTAGCTGTCGATATAAGCTGGTGATTATTCGACGCCAGGCCACAGTACTGAGTACAATGAGTGAATCGTTGGCAGTACTGAACATGAACATACAAAGAAGGGTCCAGGCTGTCCTGCATCTCTCTCATTATGGAGTGAGGTGTTAGGGACTGGACTTGCCCCCATCTCCTCTCTCTCCCTGTCGTACATTCCCCAAGTTCACATGGAGTCAGATACTCATTGCCAACAGGTGGGTGAACTGGGGTAAGTTCGCTTGTACTACACGGGGATGAAACTGCCGGCCCTTCTGTTTGGGACGCCTGTACTCTCACCTCTAGGCTATCCCCTTTGCCTAGTAATGGTCTCAGGGTTAGTCATGTCACATGAAATAATCTTCTCGATGATCTACGGACAACTGTAGCCTCACCCAGCAAACCTCAAAGTGAAAAACATGAGGACCATTTGTGACTTGGGTCACATCAGACACGGGAGAGAGCATGCAAGGTCGCTTTTTGTCAGGATGCTGTCAGAAATAGTCACACGTCCATATGTGTGAGGAAACTGTTGTCGATATGTTTGAGGATATTGTCGATGTGTGTGAGGATACTGTTGTAGACAGAAAAGGTGTGTGTAATAAGCATGAATGCGCTCAGTTTGGTCCGTGAGACACGTTTACAAACACGCAGTGATAAATAGTCAAGTAGTAATTACTAGATGGTCTTTCTGACTTTCACACTTTTGTCTTCCAAAGCTGGAGCCCTATCAGCTGAGGGTCGTCATCACTGGACCAGTCAGCTATGACGACCGACTGCAGTGTCATCTTCATTCTGCTGTTACACCTTCCAGGTGAGTACACGGTGGTCATCTGTCGTTTTCCTCTGTTTTGTTCTGTGTGAGAGCATCTACGTGTGTGTTGTTCCTGAATACCACTAATCTCTCGCTCGCTGAATCATGCACCCGGATGAAAGAAGTATGCTTCCTTTCATTGTGGAAAACCCCTTACGTAGTTTTCAGGAATCCATTGTTGAATTGTTTTGTCACTTTTCCTTGTGGAGGACATCAGATTCAAGTTTTTGTCCTTAAAAATGAGGAAACTTCCTGAGATTTCCGGTCCGAAAGAACAGGAATAGAGATAGAAAGAAAATTATTTCCTGCATTTTGTGTAACTTTCCATTGGGATATGAGTGTTGTCACGTAGCTTTGTATTCACCGGAACAAGGCACGACCCTTGAACTTGTCTGGCCACTTTCCAGCCCCTCATCTCAAACACCTGATTTGCTTCCGGTTGTCGATTCTGCGGGGCATCTTTTATTGCCAGTCACGTGACTAGGGCGACACTCTTGGTCTACCAGGGGTCTTCCCGGTGCAGATTAAGTGAGAAAGTGGCGATGATGGTGAAGTGATCATCAGACGTCTTTAGTCTATTATTCTTTTTATTAATTATTATTATTACCATCAGAGCAAGACATCACGCCATAAGCTTAATGAAATGTCACACAGTTTTATGATTCGTGCTAATAAAAACAAGGCAGCTGAAA
This sequence comes from Pomacea canaliculata, assembly GCF_003073045.1. Taxonomy (NCBI): domain Eukaryota; kingdom Metazoa; phylum Mollusca; class Gastropoda; order Architaenioglossa; family Ampullariidae; genus Pomacea; species Pomacea canaliculata. Next base: position 11,813,184 of record NC_037602.1, on the reverse strand, counting down.
GAAAATTCTTACAACTGATAAGAATATGTAAAGCATATATACACTTCACAATTATCATGACACAAAAGTAACTGTGGAAGTAAGACAATTCGTGAAGCACTGCGGCCCACTGGTCAGCGATTCTTGTGATGGACAGTCTCTGTGACAGCAAACGGTTCCAGTATACTCACCTGTTGAAGATGTTTTTGAGGTCAGGTGGATAGCATTTGTGATTATGAAAAAGTTAAGTGTGTAGTGAATTTGTAAAGATGTGTCGTAGGTCAGAATTGATACTGGTCAGATAATGAATGCAGTTACAGTCAGAAGTCAGTATACGAATTAGACCAGTGAGCCACTCTTGAAACGTATATCAGTAAGCTGTGAATAGATACAGTGGTCAGAATACAGCCAGAAGTTTTTGATGACCATAGATGGTCCTATTGAGATTTACTGTAGGTCACCTTATTGTTTTAGCACCTGGAGTCATGTGTCGTGCACCTGGGCCCAGGTTGGTCGCCAGTCGCTGGCGCAGTGTCACGAGGTGTTCACTGTATGTTTTGTTTACCGCTACCTGCACGTGAGACTAACTTTACAACCAAAACAGCTCCACACAAGAATGAGTTCCGTGAGGTGCCCTCACCTCATGAGCTAAACTTTAGGGAAATTGAGAGTGACACACACACACACATGCTTCTCGCTAGTTTTCAAAATTTTCCCAAGTGTCCCCAATTAGCTGAATAATACTTCCTTGACATAAAGCGCGTGTTTCAGGTTCGCGACTAATGAAACAAACTCATTGAAGCAGGATAAGAATTGTTCTGTCATAAACAGGATTCGGGATCAAGTGGCAGACGAGTGTCTCGAGTAATGACTTCAGCTTTTAAACAATCATCTGTTGACTAGATAGGCATTGATCTCTGGGGCACCAAGAGAGGCATTTGTATACCTCTCTCTCTCTCGCTATTCTTCATTTTATAATGACAGAATACATCCTATTCACAATTCATTTGCATGTGTAAAATGCGTTCTATGGGTATATCGTTCATTCATAATTATACACCGGTAAAACCGTAGTATTGATAATGCTGATGCTGGTGAAAGGATTGATAATGATGATCCTGGTGATAGTATTGATACTGGGGATAGTATTCATAGTGCTGATTCTGGTGATAATGGGGAAAGTACTGATCCTGGTGATAGTATTGATAGTGGTGACAGTGTTGATATGGGTGATAGTATTGATAGTGCTGATACTACTGATAGTGTTGATAGTGCTGATACTCGTGATAATATTTATGGGGAAAGGAATACATTCAGACTTGCCTTTGTGTGTGATCTGCATGTCAAAGCATCTTACTTGCATTGTCTATGCGTTTGTCAGTGTGCTGGATGTATATCAATATAGTGGATAAATGTTAGTGTAGTGGTTGACTGTGTCAGTGATATAGATGTGTCAGTGTGATGGATAGTTGTGTCAATGTGACGACTGTACGTGTCAGTGTCACTGGGGTCAATGGATGTGTGTCAGTACGAATACTGTGTCAGTGTCGTATCTGTGTCAGTATGATGGCTGAATGTGTCAGCCATGTGTATAGCCAGTGCAGTGTCTGTGTCAGTAAGGGTGGTGCGTGTCAGTGCGGTAGATGAACGTGTTAGTGTGATGGCTGTCTTTATGTCGCACAGTGTCAAAGGTTGATTTTATACGACAGGTGTCATCAGCAGCCAGGGTACGACGCTGCTAAACCCTGAATTGTCTCCTCAAGATGGATTTTTCAACAATCCCCTGCAGCCAGACCTGGGCTCTGCTGGTAAAATGTCATCCAGTTCTCCCTCTTAGCTGATTCCATTCATCTTTTATTCTTTCTTTCTTCAGCCCTTCTGTTACTGCGTTATTAGTGCTTTCTTCGACAGTATCTCCGCTCTCGCGCGCGATGCCAACAGGGCTTTTTTGTTGACTTCCTTTTTGATTATATAAGTGTAAGGCACAGATAGTCTTCAGGTGCTGTGTTATCGCAGGATGATGTTTGCAAAGCGCTATTCCGTGTCTGTGAAAGATGATTTTTGTGTTACTGTCTCTGTCTCACGGCTGTTCACCAGGCGCCCGTATGATGCGCCGGAGCCCCGCCCGCTACAGTGACGGCATCTACGAGATGGCGGGGGACACAGACCCAACCCCCTGGACATCTCACAGCACGTGCACCGCGGACCAGCAGGAACATCGTCTACCTTCGGCCGCAACGCCATGTCTGTCTTCTTTGGTATGACTGGGGCGAGGAGAGGGCGATGATGTTCACTTGACTATGTTTGTACTTAACCTGCTAAGTAAGGAGATAGTGTCAACTAAGTTCTCGCCATCTGCTGTAAAGCTAAACTTTTAATGTCAGGGCTATAGTCTTTTGAAGCGAGACTTTAAATATCGGAGCCTGTTTAAAGCTAGACAATGTTGTAGTTTGTTTTAAAGGCGGACATTTTGTAGAGAATGTATGTAGTTTGCTTGCTGCAGGACAACTGGTTCTGGATGAAATACTGTCCACTGGTCAGCCCGGCTGTCCCCGGAGTACGAGAATCTGCCTATTCCCTCTGACCACCCGCTGGCTAATCACACGGACAGACCGATGATGTACCAGCGCAGCGACTACGACCACAGCACCGGCAACAACAACCCGCGACAACAGGTGAGAAGCGTGGCGGTGTCTGATCTGATGAGTATGGCGGGTGAGGAACATCACAGTATCTGATCTGGGAATTACGGAGAATAGGAGACATAGCAACAGACATCATCCAAGGCTTTGAAGAAAAGAAAAGCAAAATGTGAGATAGCTATGATAGAAAAGTGACGACGAATGACGTGGCGATGAGTGATGGATGGATGGTGAAAAAAGACGACTGATGATAGACGAATCTTCGCTAACAAGTAAAAGCTGACGTAAAAACAATGTATGACTTGACGGTCGGACTGGTGGGAGAACTTTTACATAATAATGATGGCAATGTGACAGCATAAAATTCTGAGATCCTTATAAATATTCTGTTTGTAAAGACCAATGGCGTCACAGCTTTTGTGGATGGTGGAGTGATCTACGGAAATGCACAACTTTGGACCGATCAACTGCGAAACTCCACAGGAAATAACGGCACGCTTCTGGTCAACGGTTCCGACATCTTGTCCAGCTTTCCTGAAACCAACCACAAGCAGCTGCCTCTTAGCAACCACCCTCCTCCACGTGACCACTCGCTGAAGCCTGTGACACGATTGTTTGGTAATGACATAGTTCCTCACACAAATGTTGTGGCTGTGGTACTGTCTGGTATTTGTGAAATATTGTGGCTGTAGTACTGTCTGGCATTTGTCATTTAGTATTGTCTATCACTCTTTAAATACGCAGGATGTGCTACTGTCCAACATTTGTCAAATACTGGGGCTATATAAAAGTCTACATTTTGTCAGACACTCGGACTACAGTATTGTATAGTATTGTCAAATATTTTGCCTATCTTATTTGTTATTGGTGAAATTCTCTAGACAGGATACTGCCTAGCTTTCGTCAATACCTACAGTATTGTCTACTATTTCTCAAATACTGGAGCTGTGATATTGTCTAACATTAGTCACATACTGATTCTGTGATATCTCGTGTATCCGTTAGTCTGGGACTGTCCAGTGGAAAACACAATAAGTAACACATACATACCTTAGCGAGGTTTGGTGCAATGGTCCTGACGGCGATGACTCAGACAGAGAATTGTTTACCTCCAGCAGGCGCTGCAGCAGGTAGTCACAATACCAGGGTTAGCTGTAAACAGGTGCAAGTGTTTGCTTGATGACGTTTCACAAACAGCTGCTCACCATTCAAGAACTTATTATTATGATAATTGTCATGATCATGCTAGCTGTATGTGTTAAAGACTGACAGGCTCTGTCGTGTCGTGTCCTGCAGCCATCGGCAACGCCAAGGGACACGAGACGCCGCAGCTGCTGGCGCTGCAGGTAGTCTGGCACCGCTACCACAACGCCATCGCACAGGACATCAAAGACAGCGTCAACAGCAGCAACGTCACCGACGACCAGATCTTCAACACAGCTCGGAAGCGCGTTATCGCTCACTTCCAGGTCAGAGTTGATGTGTCGCTCCTTCACATCGCAATTTTTGTTCTCACCACTTTTTGTTACTCTCAGCTCTTGTTCTTGTTATTTGGTTCCTCCTTGTATTTTCTGTATTTGACTTTACTCTTCGTTTAGTACAGTTTTATATTTTATGTTATTTCTTTGTTCTCCTGTCCCTCGTATGCTGTCCATGTTTCATTCTTGTTCCCTAGGAGTGTGATTATGCGCTTTACAAATTTTGCATTTATTATTATTATTATTATTATTATTATTATTATTATTATTATTATTATTATTATTATTATATCGTTCATAGCATATCCTCACATGCGCGACACTCGTAAACAAATTTCACTCAATTAATTAACCAGGAATAACAAAGCTACCTTTCCTTAAACCGACCTGTTCTCGTGGAATCAGACGAGCTTTGCATTGTTGTCTAGCCCATATGTTAGTATAGCAATTACCACACAGTTTCTCACACTATATTTCTATTATCCTTTTTTATGTAATATTAAACAGATTTTACCCTCATCATGAAGTGTGTATTCCTTTATTTATTTAGGCATTTAGTGATGTTGTCAGTTAAAGTTAGTTTACGGTGACTTCAGTCTTAAATCAATCTGTTTAAAGTTGATAGTAATTTCTCACTATTCTACAAAGAGAAATAAAATACAGCTTCGGTTTCTTTCGAGTTTTAGAAAACTGTGCTCTCTGTACGATGTATGCCTAAGCCTTGTTCTCTTGTATGCTCAAAATGAAATTACAAAATTAACTTCTGTCGTATTTTGTTTTTAGAAAATAGTTATGGAGGAGTGGTTACCTAAGTTTTTGGACGGAAATGAAAAAACAAATGCTGTTCTGGGACCTTATTCTGGTGAGTATAAAGTATAAAGTGTGTCATAGTTACTTAAGATAAAGTATTGGAAAAAATGGGTTGTCAGTTTAACATCAGTAAACACGTGAAGGTGAGTGCAGACACGTAGCGGCACGTAGTGGGTGTTGTCAATATGGAGACTGTAGGTAACAAGGGCCAAGACAAGGTACCAACAGGTGTACACGTGTCAATAACGGTACTAGCGGCATCATGTGGAAGGAATGTGATGTGGTTACACCACCCATCAATATGCCATAGTCGCAGTGATGATACCAGATATGTGATTTCATATTTAGGACGATACATTTTCAATAATTTTGCTGGTTTTTAAAGATTTCTTAGGCACATAAACGCCGTATTACACTGCATATAAAACTGTTTCCTGTTATATGTTTGTCAGGTTACCAAGCGGCAAGTGAGGCCAGATATCACGCAGGAGTTCAGGACAGCCATGAACTTCCGGTATTCTCTCATGCCAAGCGCTGTGTGGACTCTGGGCAGGTTAGTATAGAGGCTCTTATCATTATCACCAAACATGTCACAGACGTTTGCTTTACTTCTAAAGGCCACGCAAGCGTCACCGAGGCCCAGAAATGGCGAGAGAACATCAAAGCTGCAGGTGAAAGACAGACACGCACGCACACCAACTTAAATATTACTTAGACAATTCATTAGTGTACGCTCATACATGTCGCGATGTCAATAGTCTGACATCTGATGTTGAAAGACTTAATGCTTCAGGTCTTCAGGCAAACTGATTAAGACATTCACACGAGGCAGAGGGCCAGACAACGAGCCTCGTAATGTGACCTCCCTTAGGCTCTGCAACCAATACTGGGACTCACAGGTAGGTCAACCTTTGTCCACCCGCATAACTATTAACTGTCGTAGACTCTTTTCATCTTACTCTGAGAACACCTAATATCTAACGATGATTGATGATTGATGAATGATGATGATGATGATTATCATTGAGAGAGGTGTGGGAAGAAGTAAAGATATAGGTATGGAGTGGGAGAGTCAGTCCTATTTGTCAGTCGGTCAGTTCGTGAATAATGTGGTGTAAACTTAGGATAGTTGCTTAGTAGGTCTTGAAATTTTAGAAAACAAACTTTAACGATAATTTTCTATGAACACTTTAAGAAAACAGTCATTTAGTCCTAATAGAAGACCCATCTCGAAATCTCGCAGGATGTCGTGCGAAATAACCTGGACGAAATTCTCCGAGGGATGCTCTTCACTTATTCTGAACGAGAGGACCCCATCATCAGCCCGGATCTCAGAGGTAATATCTGATTATTTCGTGCAAATAGAAGACAGCTGGAGTCAATACTCTGTAGTCCCCAGTGTGAAGGGAACTTATAACCACACCTACCCCAACACACTTTCTCATCTTGTCATTGTTTGCTATTGCAGACACCACCTGCTGCTGACGCCTCAGTATTTTTCCTCTTGTTATTCTTTCATCCGTAAAAAACCCAACCAAACTTCTTTTGGGACAATCTTTCGATTCTTAATTTATCTCCCCAAATTATTCAGTTTTGATCCTCATAACAGTAAATGTTCATGAGACGACGTCCTGTCATTATGTGGTCACGTGAACAGCCTCATTCTACGGTCCGTTCGAGTTCACGCGGCAAGATGTGGTTGGCCTGGAGATTCAGCGAGACAGGGATCATGGGATAGCTGACCTCAACACGGTGTTGCAGGCCTACGGTCTACCAGCCATCACTTCTTGGAGTCAGCTCCAGCAAGCCCAGGTGAGGGTCTTCTCCAAGTCACGTGTTGTCTGACCTTAGTCGCATTGCTGAGGTTGTTCTGCCGTCTGCTTGAGTACAGTAGAAGTCTTTTGATGACCTCTCTGTCCTCGATGTCAGTCCTTCCAGTGCACTGGGAATGATTGTGACACGATCTCGTTGAGATAAAAACAAAGTCTGTGACACTGAGAGAGGAGAAAATGACATCTTAAAGCCAAACTGACTTTTTAAAAATTCATTTGAATAGAGGAAAACGTTCTCGATTGTAAATGTAAATATATTTATTATAAATTAGAGATTATAACTGAATCGTTTCTTGTAAAATTATTTTAAAATAATAATTAACTGGTAATAGATGAGAGACTAAGAGTGTAGTTCTCTTTTCACCAGCGCGGCATGTCTTATATGTGAGGAGGTTAGATAGACATGAACATATATGCTTAATGTATGTGTTTATATATAATTTATGGATAATACACACATTGATTATTTTATCAGTAGCCGGTGAGTGGACTGAAGGTGATAGCGATGTAATATTCTCACTAACATCACAGGATCTACGGCGACTTTATGGCAACAGCACCGCGCCTACTGACCTTGACCTCTTGACCGGCGGCCTGCTGACCAGGTCAACAGACTACGTCCACGGCATGCCCCGCATCTTCAGGGAGATCATCCTGGAGCAGTTCCAGCGGCTGAGGTCCGCCGACCGCTTCTGGTACGAGAACCACCTCAACGATTCCCAGTGAGTCCGCCTGGCGAGGGGAAGAACAAATAGAAGTTTGCTAAAAATAGAGAGTTTGAACAGCTACAACGAATAACGGTCTGCTGTGATCAGAGCACACAAGACTAGAGACGGACAAACAAAGATAAACACGAAGATGGTTTCACACTTAATCATGTAACAATAAGGTGAGGTTAAAGCTCACATAAAAACCAAGACGAGCGGGTTATGAAAACACTCACCGTGCCTGACCTTTACAATGCGCATGTCTTTAATAAATAATTGGTCTTCGAATATGCTGCTGTATTATCTTTGGTCTTCGCCGACAGGTGTCCTCCGACCTCTCCAAGATTCAGTTTGCCTCCTTGATTTCTTTATGTTGAGAGGAGCGTGGCTGCTAGGGTTCGTTCCCCACCATTTACAGTTTATTCTGTTTCTTCGCAGAATGTTTACACCAGAGGAGGTCAGCGAGATCAATCGAATCACATTCAAGGACGTGCTCAAGAAAACGACATCACTCAGTGACAGTGACCTCTCCACAGTCTTCTTGTGTACAGGTCAGTTGTTTCCCTGCCACACGAGTAGCCATGGGTGAGACAGCAACACACATCACTACGAGCTGTCTTTATACATTTGCTCTAGTGACAAAGACTCCTCATCAGTAGTGTTTTATAGCTTGTACTAGTAATGGCCATCAGTCGGACATGTATTTGGCTGCTTCTGCTACTTTCTTGAGGACGTAAAGGACCACAACTCTTTGCGCCTGGTTTTGGGGATACAGTCCTTACAAATATTTGCTGTTACTGTCTGACTCGTATGAGATTAGCTTTAGTAGATAGACCACAAATAAACTAGACTAATTTAGTTTTGTATGTCTATGAGATAATGTCTTTTTCGTCTTCTGCTTTTTGCAACATATTGTATTCTTTTACTTCTATCAATTATGTTTATATTGATATTGGCATTTATCTTGGTGTTGATCTTGACATTTTTTTTGGGTGAAGGCCAGTCGTGCCTTGCACCACCAAGTCTGAACAACGACAGTGACCCTGAAGTAGATGTTTGCACTCCTCTGGAAACTTACGACTACTTTACCGGTAGCAAGGTTTCCTTTGCCCTGTCGTGGACCGGACTGGCTCTTGTTGTACCTGGTAAGTTGATGTCCTGGACACAGGAAGGGACACAGTTTATAAATAAAGTTACAAGACTGCCATTTAGTGTTAAAGTTAACAACTTGCCGCATGGTACTTGGTTTAATGTACCCTAAATTTTATAGTAATATCCTTCTATCCCTCAATACGCAGCTATTTTTACACATGACTGCCATTTGTACTGAATACAAATATCGCTGATCATTCGTATCAACATGTTTTTCTTAGTGCACTAATAGTTGTGTTAGCGCCTAGTGATAGCGTGTGAGTTAGTGTTGCTGTGTGTGACAACGGGACGTTGGTTACTGTGTGGCGCCCTCTTGCAGCGGCTGTGGCCATGCTGCTGATGCTGGCGAGACAGAGAGGGAAGTCGCGCCGCCTGAAGGCCGTTAAGGCCCTACGCCAGTACCGCCAGAGGAACCCCAACAAGTTTAAAGGTACCTCTGGCACTTGGTGACTGATGTTCTGTCGCTATTTAAGCAAACCAATCAGTCCTTCCATAAACCGCAGTCTAAACAACAACATAACAGAAGGAAAGACGAAGAACTTTGAAAAGATTAAGCTATTGTACGTTGACATACATAAGCCACTCTAAACAAGTCTGCTATTGTGTGTTGATACTGTCTCACACTAGGCAAGTTTGCTGTTGCAAATTGATATATATATATGTATGTGTGTGTGTTGGTAGATAGATATCCCTGATACGTAGGAAAGGCAAGTCTTCTATTTCCCCTTGACGTAGATCCACAATGAGCGTCTATTGTTGGATGTTGATATATTTATTATTATTTTTTATGTTGATATAAACAAGTCTTTTGTTGCATGTTGATATACATCCCACACTCACTGGTTACATCTCAGGGTCTCATTATGGGGCACTGACCTCGTGCTGTTGCTATGCAGCTCGGGAGTGGCAGGGGCCTGTATCAGGGGAGCGCAATGTGACGGCGGAGTTCCATCCAGTGCGCAAGAAGCTGGTGGTGCGTGACGGCGTGGGCAAGGAGCTGCGCTTCATCGACCTTCGCCGCACGCAGACGGCGGAGATTCGCAGGCCCGCCTCCAACCTCAACACTGTCGTGTCCGTCAGAATCGACGGCGAGGTGGACTTGGTGAGTCGTCTCATGACTTGTGGACCTTTAAACATTACCAATGTTTCCTACAACCACCTGTCTTTTGTAGTCTCAGCTTGTCTCGCATTACCGTCTGTTGTTACAGCCATTATGCTGTTCAGTTTCTGGTATAAACAGCCATTCTTTAAAAATGGCACTAAAATTTTTTATATTTTATTTCATGATATTATATTTTGACACTAAGATATATATCATAAATATAAACCTTTCAGATATTTATACATAGTGCTTGTGTCTTTATGATGTTATATGTAGACAATTGCAAAGTACAGAAGAATCTTGAATTCATAAAATGGATTGTGATTGTTTCCTGTTTTGTCCCTTTTAAATCAGATACTGAAATTCTTGGAACCTGAAGAATGTCAGATGTTTTACGAGAAGCTGGAGAATTTTCTAAACACACTGAACATCGTAACAGGCACCTTTTACGAGACAGAAGAAGAAATCAAGAGAGAGTCTGTAAACAAAGATGACCGCCAGTCTGTGCTCGACGACTTCTTCCGCGCTGCCTGTCTCCAGGTCTCGCTGCTGTACCTAACATGGCTAACATCTCTCTCAATATTTTAACTTTTTATTTTTACATTGATAAAACGATAAATGACCTGTACAGACCTAAGCAGCATTTGAATATATTTCGACTGTTAGACAAAATGTAGACAGCATTTGTCGCACCTCATCAACTCCTCTTGTTTCCTGGTTTGACGTTCATGTGCTCCTCTCATGCCACCCTCGTCCTTCGTATCACGTGACCAGTTGGTAAAGACAAAAAGCTAATTAATAGTGAGAGATAAATAACTTAGTGTCACATGTGGTGACAGGCGTTGTCTAGTGATGCAATACCTTTCTCGGAGATCGGGCGGCGGCGGCGGGACGAGGTGCTGCGGCTTCGCTTGACGAGGACGGAGTTTGCCGAGGCGCTGGGCATGACGCCCTCCTCCATCTTTGTGCGCAACGTCTTCGTCTTGGGCGATGCCGACAACGATGGCTTCATGTCATTCGACGAATTCCTGGGTCTCTTTGCAGTGTTTATGAAAGGTGAGGCTCAGCCAAATCCTGTAGTAAATTAAAGAACAATGACAGGCACTTGGCCGACCGTAATGTGTAGACCCCGGGCACAAGTACACACAGGTATTACAATAGCATTTTCTTGCATTTCTCACGAGTGGAGCAGTCGCACTTTACAAGTGTAACCGCTGTAAAAGAGAAGACTAGCAGCTGAATAAATCCACATTCAGTCCTATGATGTCTACTATTTACGAGAGTTGGGGTGGGAGGAGAGGTACGCATGTAGTTGATCTTTGACTACAAAGTTCTAGTAATAGCACTGGTTCTGATCTCCTGATTTTAATGATGTATGGAGGCCTTATGGATATGACACTTTTAAGTTTAAATGCTTTTATTATGTAGTCACACATTAACATACTCGTCACGTTTTCAGGAACTGCAGAAGAGAAGGCGGAGCTGATGTTTAATGTCTATGATGTCAGACGTCAGGGCACGCTGAGGAGGGACGACTTCTATCGCATGATCAGGTCAACCGATTGTTGTTTGCTTCAATAGGAAGACGATAAAAAAAAAAAAAAACTTACGATAAAGATGATTATAAAATTGATGAAGAAGACGAGAACGATGACGATGGTGACGACTCGGAGGACACTGACATCAGCACTTAGTTCTCTAATATTTACCTTACTCTGTCAGACATCAACACTTCCGTTCTTTAGTGATGCTGTGTGAGACACACTATAGAATCCAGCCTTAAAATAATTTTCTTGATAACCTGCCAGTAATGTTCTGAGTCATGAGTAATGCCATGAGACGTTACCAGTGACTTCTGATGATATAACAACGTGACCAGTGAGGTTGTGGTGACACAGGTCTCTGATGGAGCTGTCAGAAACACACGCCGCCCACAGGACGAGAACGAAGTGAAGAAGCTTGTAAACATCATGTTTGCTCAGGCAGGCCTCAGTAACGAGGACGTGATGACCTTCCAAGACTTCAGAAAAGTCTTCGTGTCTAGCGAGTACGCCTCCATCATGCAGTCGGCAACTCTCTCTAATAAAGGTGTGGATATGAAAGATTTCTGTTGGACTGTATATTTCAGGAAATGTTTGTTTATGCCGTGTTAAATAAAGCAGTCAAAACACCATTGATGGCAGTTCACACATTTCAATAACTGTTATTTTACAGCATCACCCAAATGCTTTACATTATGCATCATATTTACCATATCATGTCATATTTACGAGGTATCGTGATTAATTAGTCAGTAATGTTTCCAACTGGTTATGATGAAATAATTCTTGTCGTCATCTAATGTATTACTTTAGTTACAATGTTTATAAACTGTTTAAAGTCTTATCAACCTATGCTTGACTTACTGAGGTCTGCTACCAATGCCCTTATATGAAATCCCTTGTATACTTTTTGACTCATGGATTTCGGTGAGGAATGGTCCTGCTGAGCAAACCATGTTCATGTTTGGTGAGTTACAATCTGACTGAGTCAACCGTGTGAGCGTTTGGAGACATGTGTTTCGTGTTTATCATCTGTGTTCAGATTGTTGTAGGGAATAATTCCTTCGTGTCTTCAGGCACAGTCATGCAGCACGAAGCCGAGTGAGGCCGCGGGACATCCGGAAACTGAAACACGATTTTGTGGAAAGCTACAGGTAGTTCTGGTCATCAGTCCCCAGCATTCTCTCCCACCCCACCCTTATTTCTCCTCCTGTCTACTCATGATGCCATAATAGCGGCCACGGCGTCAGATTATCCGACTATCATAGGTCATGTGACAGATCCCATGATGCTTTGAGAGTATACAGGTTGTTTTCTTTTTTCATTTGAAGACACTATGAAGTTATACTCTTCTACATGGTAACGTACAAACTAGGTTGATGCATTAAGTGCATGATATTGCTGGTTTCACGGTACAGAATGCATTGTTTTCATATCTCTCTCGAGGTGGAGGTTGAAAGAGGTTTTACAGCAATTCCTAAGGGTTGCCACGATCAGAGGAATTTAACAATAACTTTACTTTTGCTGCCAGGAACCAGAGTCAGGAACCTGTGCACCGTCCTTCCTACATCGGGGTATCCGGGTACGAGCCGAGACCAGAGGTTGAGAGGTACTCCCGCCTGAAGTACTGGTACTCCCTGTCTCGCTATGTGCAGCTCTACTCTCTCCACATCTTCTGGCTCAGCCTCTACACGCTAGTCACCTGCGGCATTTTTATTGAAAAGGTGTACTGTGAGTATATGAAGATGGGTACTGTGAGTAGACAAAAGAGGGGTACTGTGAGTAGACAAAGAGGGGTACTGTGAGTAGAAGATGTGTAATGTGAGTAGACGAGAGGGTAGAAGGTTCGAGAGACATACTCAGAATAGTCTAGCTCATGATCACCTGAAGAATAAGCTGTTACAGGTATCATCTAAACGAATTTATAACACAAATAAATATAGTAGCTTTAGGGTTGAAAGAGGCTTTTCGGTTTTGGAAGTGAGACTGGAGAGACGGCAGGCCAGCCGCCGAGTGAAACTCTGAATACAATCTACAGTTATGCGGTAGTTTCCATCTTCTGTGTTCTTGTACGACTACTCCACATCTAAATAGCCATCGAGGACTGACGTGTTGGTTACATATCCTTTGACCAGTAGATAAAGCGCAGAAACGCGCGATGTTGACCGAATACTAAACTACGGAGATGATAAATTCAAAACTGTGTTGAACCAATCACCTGAAACTGAGTAAGAACCACACGCTCTGTTGCCAGACTACCTGAGAGGGAGGGAGCAGGCGGGGTTACGCCGCATGTCTGGCCCCTGGTTGGTGATGACGAGGGGCGCGGCCAGTGTCATCATGTTCACCTTCGCCAGCCTCCTCCTCACCATGTGCCGCAACATCATCACCAAGCTGCGCGAGACATTCCTCCACCGATACATCCCCTTCGACTCAGCCGTCACCTTCCACAAGTACATCGCCATCTTGGCCCTCATCGCCACAGGTACGGGTGTCTTGGGGAAGGTTGTGTAGTTAGTCTTAGGTCGATGATTCGAGGCCTGCTCGGAGCTGCATCTGGAAAACTTCTCATTGCGCCCCATCAGCTGCTTTGCAGGAACGACTTCTTCATTTATTAGGGTAGATAAAGACTGAGGGAGGGAAGGGTTGGGCTCCGGCTTCTTAATACTCTGCTCTTGACATGCTGAATCCAGCTCATCGCGACTACATCCTCTAGGCTTTAAGCCCTTTTTTTTATTATTTGTGATGACTATCTGATATCCCTACATCAGGTCATAGCTTGAGTGCATAGGATGCTATATTTGAGCCTGAGTGTTTATTCGTATGTGTGTGAGAGAGAATTTTAAGAGTGAGTGAATAACTTCATGGTTGATATGTGTTCTGTGCATTTCCTTCTCCAGTCGTCCATATCGTCGGTCACGCAGTTAACCTGTACTGCATGTGCACCCAGTCTACCACCAACATCAACTGCTTTTTTCGCGAATTCTACACAGCGTATGTAGACCTTAATTTCTGCCTGCCTTTGTCTGTTCTGTTCATAGACCTTCATAGCTCGTCTCTTAACTGCGCGGGTAATCGGTTATGTCATGAAGCCCATTATGAACACTCACGTCTTTTCCTTTCTCTCCCTCTCTTTTACATATGCACACCCACCCACCCAGCCACACACACACCGTTACAATGTGACGTTTGACTGAATGGGCCAGCGAGAGCAGATTTGTATCATCAACGAGGCGAATGTCATGAAGCTACAGTGACAGTCAAACAAATACACAGCATGTGGCGCAATCCATATTGTCTACTCGATGTCTCTTGTGCCTTATGTCTCGTCACACCTGTCACGAGGTCCCAGTGACGTCACGCTCACACCTGTCTGTCACTAGGTCCGACAAGGTGGCGACGTTCCACTCCTGGGCCTTCCAGACCATCACGGGACTGACGGGGATTATGGTGACTGTCGTCCTGTTCGTGATGTACGTCTTCTCCGTGCAGTGGGCACGCCGCAACATCTTCCGCGCCTTCTGGGTGACTCACATGCTGTACCCGCTGGTGTACCTGCTGACCCTGCTGCATGGCCTGGGTCGTCTGGTGCAGGACCCGCTGTTCGCCTGGTACTTCTGGGCCCGCTTGTCCTCTTCGTGCTGGACCGCCTGGCCAGCGTCAGTAGGAACAAGATTGAGATCCCCGTGCTGAGGGCAGAGCTGCTACCCTCGGGTGAGCAAAGCACCCACAGCCTGTTGATAGCCTTGTGTCATGCTAAAGGCAATGGTAGTTACGAAGTACTTATTAACATACTTGGTATGGCAGTGACGACCTGCAGATGTACTGAGTTTTTTTTTACAGGGGTATCATAGCTGTCAATATAGGTACTGGTGGTGGTGTCAATGAAGAGTACTATGCTGTCTCCATCGAGACACTGGTTGGTATTTCTACAGGTGTGCTCAAGGTATTGTCTTATCTCTACAGATGTGCTGAAGCTGGAGTTCAAGCGGCCCTCCAACTTTGCCTACAAGTCGGGTCAAGTGGGTGCGCATCGCCTGCCTGAAGCTGGGCAAAGGAGAGTATCACCCGTTCACCTTGACCTCGGCTCCCCATGAGCGGAACCTGACCCTGTACATCCGGGCAGTGGGGCCATGGACCATCAACCATCAGGAGCGTCTATGACAAGAACCTGCTTGGAGGAGATCCGTATCCTAAAGTGAGTCTTGTATTGATGGTCATGCAGGAATAAAGAGAATAATGGGAACCACTGAATGTTGAATACAATTACAATGAGCTGAATACAGCGTATCATGTTTAAAGATACTGCTTGATCTCGATAGGTAATACCAAGATGCGTTTGACGAGAGAGTCTTTAGTTTGACCCTCTAACTTGAACTCAAAAGAAACATCAAAATGTTTTGACTGTCCAGCTTTATATTGACGGGCCGTTTGGAGAAGGACACCAGGACTGGTACACTTTTGAAGTTTCTGTACTGGTGGGAGGAGGCATAGGTGTTACACCGTTTGCCTCCATCTTGAAGGACATAGCCTTCAAATCACGCACAGGTGCGTCCATCAGCTGCCAAAAGGTGAGAAGGAATACATCTACACGTCATCAGTAATTACCTCTTTTTTATATACATATTTACCTGTAGGATATAAAAATAGAAGTTGGGAAAGTCCTGGTGTGTGTGTATAAAGATGTTTATTGCATTTTCAAGATTACAAAATAATAAATAACACTGCAAATTCGTAAACTACTCTAAATTATTATTCATAAAGTTGTACAAGAAAAACTAGCAAGAAGTAAACACTTTAATCAGTTTGCACAAAATAAATTCACCGAGGTGAGTGCAGAGGTTTCGACTTTGTCAAAGCCTTCAACCCATCTGAACATTAGGTGGAGGTAAGTTTAATGCTTTGTGTAGGTGACACGTTGTTTTGCGTGAAAATCACTAGTACAGCAAATGGCCCGCGGTCTGTGCAGGTCTACTTCATGTGGGTGACGCGGACTCAGAAGAGTTTTGAGTGGATGACGGATGTGATACGTGAGGTGGAGGCCACGGACTCGCGCCAGGTGGTGGACGTACATATCTTTATTACACAGTTCCAGCAAAAGTACGATCTGCGTACTAGTATGTTGGTAAGTGCCACTGCCATGTTGATAAGTGGTGTCACATTGCTGAACAGTACTGTCACCATAATGTCGGTAAGTGATGTCACGGTGCTAGCAAACATCATAATGATGCTAACGATGCAGTCCTTATTGGCTAAAAAGGAACCACCATACAAGGAAGGTGTATCACTATATTAAAGCATAATTATATACAGCAAGAGAGATATGTTACAGTATATTTACAACAAGAGTGCTTGTTACAGTATATTTACAAGCATGCAGTGTTACAGTATATTTACAAGCTGGCTATGTAACAGTATATTTATGACAAGAGTGTTTGTTACAGTATATTTACAAGCATGCTATGTTACAGTATCTTTACAAGCATGCTATGTTGCAGTATATTTGCGAGCGCCGCTTTCAGAAGGTGGAGGGGCGAAGTTTGTTCACTGGTCTGCGTGCCATAACTCATTTCGGACGTCCCAACTTCTTGGAGTTCTTCACGTGCCTGGGGATGGAGCATCCCGGGGTAAGCTGCATTCAGTCATGTCCAGCTTCCAATGCTACCTCAGCCTTTAGTCACAGCCCTGTGATGTGTCTTTTGTGTTCGCCTTCAGTCGGCAGCCTTTAGCGACTACGTGTTAGCGTTCACATGAATGGCTCTTCTCACACACAGTTGAGAAATGAAAGAGGGCTTTAAACGAGCGAGTATAAAAGTCAAAAACTAAGGTGACAGTTTTATAAACTGACAGACGTAGAACGTTAACGTAATGACAAGTATGTAACCGACAGTTGCCGAGTTCGGTTTTTGAAGTTTTATCAAGTGTGACGTGTACCATGTTTTATCAAGTGTGACGTGTGTGACGTCTAATTCAAGGTGACAAGGGTGGGGGTGTTCAGTTGTGGTCCCGGGCCCCTGACAGCGACTGTGCAAGCCGCCTGCACCTCCATGAACAGAAGGGAAGGAGCCACGTTCAGTCACCACTACGAGAACTTCTAGAAGCTCTGAGCCTACAGCATCAACCTGCCGGACCAGGACTCACTTGTGCACTTGGCACCATCACTGTCACATGCACATGACTTCTTTAAATAAGGACATCAGCGAGCCCTAGCCCTAGGCTGGTCTTCCCGCTGGCCACCGATTTATATCCAATTCCCATCAAGGTATCAGCGAGAAGTATGTCGAAAAAACAAGCTTATCAACTCCCAGAATGCAGCGTGAACTGTGCTCACCAGTCACATCGATCATAGCAATGAGTGAAGATTCTGGTCTAAAGTAGAAAAAAACTAGTTAGGACAAATCTCACCTACTACTGCAGAGCAACGAGACATGCAGACGTGGAGGATTTCTTGCTGGTACTAGTTGTATTATCTTTTCAAAAGTGCAGCAGTCACTGAATTCGCTGCTGTTTAGCATGTCTTGTCAGCGACAAAACATTATCACATTCTGCAGTGTGTCTTTCTTGACATCTTGACTTGATTTACAATGACAGCAATTCATTGAATGTATGTCCCTTCTTGCTACAACTGGTTCATCATTCGAAAACATGCTGCTTTAATTATTGTCTTATTAAATCTTTAAAAATATCCTGTTAAGCCTGTCATTAGGATCTACTATTTTATGGGAATGCCATGATTTGACCACCTCATTGTCAGGTCATCCTGTGCCTACCTTGCCACCAAATATTCTTGTATTAATTTAATATTTAAAGTTTTCAAACATGCATTGACGACATTCAGTTGCTCTGTGTATTGTTACATCCAGAGGACACTTTGCTGCTGCCTTCTAAGGTTCTTATATAGTTATTTGCAGACACTTGATAAACTGTCGATGACAAGTTGTGTAAATGATTCTTCCATGCTACTTTTGAAACCTGTTAGTGACTTTAGCTACAATGTATTCAGACAGCAGCCAATATTCAACCTGCTTTCTTCCGTTTTAAAAGAAGATAGATGTTTTACATTGTGGATGACAAGAATGATGCATGAATTATATTTTCCTCTTAATAATTAAAAGTGATTTAGTGAAAATATTTGTATTGTTGTCGTTCTCGTGGTAGATTAATTAGCAGAGTAGAATATACAATAGCAATACTTGTGGATACATATACAATCCATATTTCTTTAGGCCGCAATGAGCAACATTCTCTGGTACCTTCATTTCGAAAGAGGTGGAAGAAATAAAAAAGGAGATAGGAAGGCAAGTTATTGATCTGTTTCAGAGGTTCAACTAACAAAGGCATGGATAAATTTTTTAAAAGACAATAAGACAATTCTTAAGACGAGTTTTTGACTGGACCATCTTTACAGCCAATGTCTTGTATCCTTTTTCTACTTATACTAAATCCCTTTATCATTTCTTACACTTTATTCACCAACTGCTTTCCCATCCTCGTTTGAACATGACCACAATAATGAAGCATTTGTATATTTGCACTGGATTTATATCAGCATCTCTCACTGAAGCATATGATTTGCAGCTCCCCAATACCCCAGGAAAGATGGGAACTGCAACCAAATTTTACTTCAGACTATTCACACAATATTTTTGCACGTAAGTTCCATGTTACCACTCAACTTTGAATTTGTTTGACAGTTTGGTGTAGCTCTACTGCTGAAATTCTACAGTGCTCCATCTTCTTTGCACATAGATAACAGTGGCTGACAGTTGAGTACAGTTTGCTGTAGTAGCTGACAAAACTATTTTTACATTTGAAGCCTCACTAATGTCTGACACCATCAAAACTGTTATTTTCACAACCTTTTAGCTGCTAAGTCTCTTTATCAGTACTCCTCTGCTACAAGCTTGGTTTGAGCTATAATTTATTTATACAAGAATCGGTTTCTGTTTGCTAAAATCTTTCCTCCTGGACGGAGACTGGTATTATAGGCAGTTGACTTGTACTTCTCACCATTGTGAAAGATTTTGAAAGCACAGCACTATAATTTTCAGGTGAAACATGTTGGTGTATGAGAAATTCTTTAGGCCCTGGGAGGAAATGCTACCATCAATGGTATATACGAAGTTGACCTGCTGTTTTCCCTGTATCAGATTATTCCACGTGTAAGCACATTTATTCCTTTGCAATTCTTTCCCATGCATTTAGGACGATGTTAACGATGTTCAGCAATTTAACTAGGGACAGATATTACGGATTTGGATATAGAACAGAACATATCCATAGAACAGAAAAGACACAAACATCTATTTTTTTCAAAAGGAATCCTTTAATGACAGCCAGTGCAATGTGTTACACATATCAAATTTCAATACAAAACATCTAGAAGACATGCATAAACTGCAACAATTTCAGATATGTGTTACACAAAGCATAAAGAAATTTGAATACAGGTTCATATGAGGGTGAGAAGGGGAAAATATAGAGTGAAAGAAAGTTAACAGCTGAGCCATCTCTAATGAACAGAAGTATTCATAAAAGTTAAATAACACTGACTGATATGTAGTTTTTCTTTTATCTAACAGAAACCTATTTTACTGCATGGGAAAAAAATTGCTACATACAGCCAATGAAATTATATAACACTAATAAAAAAATTATTTAAAAAAAAAACGAAGTCTCAAAAAGCCTGAAGTACAGTACCTTTAGAAGCCTGATCATGAAGGATTTATTTGAATGTGGTTCATGCTACATGCAACTAGAACTAACATAAATTTCAAACATCTTTCCAGATTTCAAAATTGCCGACATATTTTTTCTGAAGTTTTATCTTTTAAACTGTTTGGGAAAGGCAGTCTCTTAGTCTTATATAAACCTCTCTGAATCTGATTACATTGCCTTCATAACTAGAATTACATCATTCTGGTAAGTCATAACTTAGAAAACCATTGTTTTTTTATGTTTTAAATTGCTTGCACTGGAAATCAGCTTATATTTACAGTGAGATATCTCATGCATAGTTCTGATTGCTTTTAACATATCAGAAGTGTCCAAATTTATATATAAATGTGTATGTATCTACAACTCAATCTCAAGCTAACCCTTTCTAATAAGACACTTTGAATACACTTTCATTAAAGAGCGTAAAGATCATATCAGCAGATTAACAATTTTCAGGAAAGTAGATAAAGAGAATTTCAGTTAAGTAATTATGTTTAGTATTTACAAAACAAGTTAAATAATTTTTAAAAAAAAAACCAAAACCCACAAGAAAGAAAAAACTTCAAGAATATTGCACATTCTGGAAAAACAGTACATACAAAAATACAGCAATACCAGAGCTATCCTGAAGCACAGTGGACAAGAAAGTAATGAAGAAATGAAATTAAAGAGAAGGTAGAGTTATCAAGGGAATGTGCAGTTAGAAGATAAATGGCTTGGATGAAACGAAACTCTTTTCTTCTTTCAGCGAGCAATGACCATAAAATAGCTGCTAAGTTTTCTATATGTGCAACAGAAGGCAAGTTCAAAGAGGTAGTTTAATCTGAACTTTGAGTCACTACAAACAACAGGATAAGACTTCATATCAATAAGACGAAAAACTTTAGTGACATTAAGACCAATCTTAAGCACCATCATTAGAGGCGAGACTGTCTGAGTGCTTGGATGTATCTTCTTCAGGAAACATAAACCTGAAGTGTTATATTAAAAACTTAAAAAAGTTTATTTTATA
Organism: Pomacea canaliculata; assembly: GCF_003073045.1. Lineage (NCBI taxonomy): Eukaryota > Metazoa > Mollusca > Gastropoda > Architaenioglossa > Ampullariidae > Pomacea > Pomacea canaliculata. The sequence goes on along the minus strand of NC_037602.1, from coordinate 11,792,211 downwards.
ACCTGAACAATTACTTGAGAATTCTTAGTTCTATTTTTATTAAATCTGTTAATTTTTTAACAGTACTAAAATGTCTACTAACCATTTACACTTAACTTTATCTAGTTACAATAAATGAGCAACTTTCTGTCTTTAAGAAAACATCTAAAAACACCAAGAAGCTCTTTGTACAAAGACTGCTATTAAAAGTGAAAGTGTCCAATAAACATGATTTGAAAGCAAATCTCCAAATAAAGGTACATTACAAGCTGTATATGAAGTAAGAAACATCCAAGATGAAGATTCTAAAGTAGAAAATGCTCAAGAATGCCCCTCCACCAATAGCACAAGTGAGTAAAAGATAGCTGGGGCCTAAACAATGTTCCGCCTATCACAGAAGGAAAAGTGGATCACCAACTGTCAAGCACTACATTTAGTATTAGTTTACACACCAATATTCTCCCACATCATTTTATTTTGTATGCATATTGTCGAAATAAGCAATAAAGAAATTTCACAGAGGCATTATAAATATTAATATTACATCAAAATAGTTTCTTAACTCTCAACACCTCTATTCATCATAAAAATTATAGGTGCCTAAAGAAAATCATTAATACATATATAAAGGTGGGCACATGCACACAAGTATGCACACTCATACATGCGCACGCACATGCACACACACATGCATGCGTGCAGCTGTGTTGGTGGGGATACATATGGGGTGGAGGGAAAGGAGTAACATCCACATTTGCTTTGTTAACAGCTCTCTGAAATCAGATTTTCTTTTGTTAGTTCTCCACTCTTTGGTCTTTCTTAACTCTTTCATTCTTGTTTGTTTTCAAAAAACTGGGTGATTTAATGAATATTCTGGAAACCACAAAAAGCCACTGTTCATGGAACACGCACAATGTTATATAAAATAATTTGGTTGAAAGTTGAGCTGCTATTTTTTGTGCACAGACATTTAGATATCAACATGACCTAAAGAAAGTTTAAACAATCAAGAAAGAACAGATCTAAGGTGTTAACAGTCATGTGGCATAGCCTGTCAGCTTTGGCCAGTCCAAATGGTTCTACCTTCAGTCCATCTTGGTTGCATGGCGAACGGCTTCCTCTGCAATGGTCTCCTCAGCCAGGTCTTGAGCTGAAAACCAGAAATTTATTAAAAAGTAAAGGACTGCATACACTCTGCAAATAGTTCTGGACAGAAAATGAGCACAAATTCTTTTAAAATATCTCATAATCTGTAATGATTATCAAATTTATGAAGATATCCAACAGACTTGACATGCAAAATTAACCGCTGTTTCATAACAGAAAAAGCGACTTGCAAACATTTTATTAGATCTTCTCAACAGCCTTTTGGACAATAAATAGTGAAAACAGTACATTTTATCTGCTAACAGTTCAGCATCAAGAGAACGCTACCAAAGTTAAATTTACTGTCAAATGGTACTATTGATTTCAATTACAATGCAAATGCATTAAAATGCCAATAGAACATAGCAAAAATGAAAGAACCACTACATTCTAAATATAATTTACCACTACATAATTTTGTTAATACCAGTAGTAGCATTTACTTGTTCTTAAAATATGCAGCTATTTCCACATTTCCAAAAATTTCAAATATTCTAAATCTCTGAAAACACATGTACAATAAAATGTATGTCACACCACATGACCAGATTCAGGCAAAACCAGTTCAACAAAAGTTTAGATTTATGTTTTCTCAACAAAGTGCTGTGGTTAAAGATAGGAAGCATGGTAAGAAATGTGAAAAACTATATGCATCTGATTAGCAAAGTAGTGTGTGTGAAGAAGAGATGGAGAGGAAGAAACAAAAGGAGAAATCAACAAGGAAAGGCCAGAATCTGAAAGATTAGCATTTCTACTACTGCCAGCTACCTGCCTTGCAGTCGATGAAAACAGTATGCAGCTCATAACCGTATTCAACAAGTGTTATGAAAATGCCTAGCCAAGTAACAAGATTTCTGTGTGAAGGCAGAAAATGCAGTCTTCAATGACTGAGATCTTGTGTTGACCTATCCTGGTGAGGATCTTAGTAACTGGTCGACCTTTTCGCTGTTACCTTATGTCCTTCCCTCCTGTATGGTCTGGCAATGGCCATCAATCAATGTTTGAGTGGCACTTTGTAAGTTTCAATTTAAGTCTTGTAAGACAAGGTCGTAGTTGTTGCCCATTTCAGCACCCAAATATGTCTTAGCTTTGTTGATGCTTAATTGGGAGCAAGATAAAGCCAATCTGGTTATGGACCAAACCATCGGAGGGGTGCCAAGTGGCATCTGGGGATGTAGGGTATTGGCTAAGGTAAAGTTTGTGCAAACTTTAGGAGTCCAAGGCCTCTGTGATTGGTTTTTCCAAGGCCAAATTTACCCATCGTTTCTGGGCAAGTGGTGTGGGGGAAACAGAAAAAAAAAACCTCTTAAGGCTGTAAGGATAAACAGGTCTACTAACCAAACAACTCTGAAAAACTAACAGGGAATAACTGCTCAAGTCAGATAATGAAGCAAACAGCACGCCAGGGTGGAAGGGAAAAAAAGCATGCCAACCTTGGGGAAATCCCTTATTCCTCCTTTTCTGTGCTGCTGATCTAGTCACTGGGGAGTAAACTAAATATGCAAGCGTTAACATTTAAAGCACTTACCAATTTCATATACTATGTTACACCAATAAGGGAAATAAACAGAAATAAGAGTTTTGAATTAAAAATAAAATCAGTTTTTTGGTTGTTGTTTCTTTCTTTCTTTTTTTTCTTTTTGTTTCTCACATCCACAAGCAAACCTGACAATTCTAATGAGGCAAGAGAATGTATGACTACACTTGCTCAAACAAAGTCAACAAGATACATGTGAATTAAAATTATTATTTGCACTTTACCTGGACTTTATCTCAAAGACAAACCTATCTTCTAAATTACTGGTTTTTGTGTTATTCAGGAATTATATTTTGCCAAGGTTTTATTTTAAGTAACCAAACTAAAATTTGTTAGGCATAAAATTCTCAATCATTAAGAAAAATAGTAGACATTTTTAGCTAGGACAGGAGTATTAAACTTAGGTCTGATTTGGTCAGTAAAAGCACTAAAAATCATTCTGGCATAAACAGTTTCAATACATTATTCAAAGATTCTATGATCCTTTAGTCCTTTAAAAATACTTAAAAAGACATCCGCTACTTTCTTAAGTCCTGGTATCATAACAGGTTTGTGCAGCAAACTACCGTGAAATGGATCACAAGACTTTAAATATGTCTGATTTAGATTACTCAGATTAAAAATCATGTTTAATTCAAAGTTATCAATTTGACTGTCCGGAATATTTTCCCTTCTCAACTCCAAAAACAAAAACATACCAAAATAGTGCAAAATACATAACTACCAATAGGAGAAATCAAACATGCAAATAAAGAAGATGCACCATGCAGAATAAATGCTCCTGGCCCATTAGTTTTTTTGTTTTTTTTGGCTACATTCTTTGTGCTATTTAACCAAAATGCAAAAGCTGCAGCCATGAAAGACTCACCATCATTTAGCTTTTCCATTGCATAACCTAAGACTATCACGGGGTGAAACGGAAACCAGTTGCATCAAGTAATGACAACATACTGGCACAAAAGCCAAAATAAATGATATGCCTAATGCCTTTTGTAAGCTATAAGCAGGCAAACATGGCACAGATGAAATGCCAACAAAAGTAGTTTTCTTTAACATATCTACTCTGTGACCACAATTTCATACTTGTTTAAAACTCTTTCATATTTCAGATTTCTAGATGCAGAAATGTGCAAAATATAAATAAAGAAAACAGGTTAGAGTATTGTCAATGAAAGCCCTCCTGTATATAATACATTAGATGCCGTTTAACTAGTTCATCTAAAAAGAATTGACTCATTTTTTTCTTATATATTTCAGGAAATAGATATTCACTACACTGTCTCTTTCGTATGACACCTTCCCTATTTGGAATTGTGATCACTGCATCTACATTACACACAATGCTTACACAAATGACATATTACAAGCAGAGCTAACAATAACCTGTCAATAATGTTCCAACATGCTGCACTTTTCACACACCTGCATATGCAGCTAACCATGCAAGCAGTTAGTGATTCACAATTTTGTAGGGACATTTAATAGGCACTGCATTCTTACTATCTTAGACTTCAGAACAGTTAAGTGCAACTCCACAGGATGTTTACCTTCTTTGATGATGCCCTTGGCTTCATCAAGCTTCTTATCTATTTTGTCTTGATGACGTAAGATGAAAGGACGGATGAAACGGTAATAGATCACATGGGAACCATTCCACTCTGTAGGTGCAAAGCACCAGACAAGGAAAACGCACTGAAAAATGTGTGAAATTTAATAATGAAATATTTGCATCAAATTCTATATTTCTTAAATTCTGAATACAAATATGTGCAAAAATAGTTTCCATTTAACTTTAATTAAACCACTTCAGCATCCAAAGTTTGCATATGAGTCTGTAATCTGACTCAGAAGTGATAAATAACTTTCTATCTCCTAAAACTGCCATACTAATGCTTTTTTTTAATAGTCTACAATTAAGTTGGGGCTTAGGCATCAAGTGACTTACATAGAGCAGGCTTTACTGGCAGCTGGCTCAAAATGGTTTGTACAACATTGTGACAAAATCTTTACTCCATGTTTAAGGCTGTTAATTTGTCATCATGCTAGTCCTTTTTCACACCTTTCCCTGCTCGTCTTTGATTTGCAATATCAAGTTACTCTCAGTTCTTGTTCTTTGGTTACTCTTTGTGTTTTCTGTATTTGATTTTATTCTTTGTTAGTACTGTTGTTTAGTCTTTTATAGTTCATATGTTATTTGTTTTCCTGTTCCTGGTGTGCTGTCCATGTTTCATTCTTGTTCTTAGGTGCTAAGAGCATGCTCCTTAGGAGTGCAAGGATGCGCTTTACAAAGTTTGCATTTATTATTATTATTATCACGTTTGTTTAGGCAGTCAATGCAGTTCACTGTGAAGTCTTTCCTTTGTCACCCTCATCCACCCTGAAGTTATCACATAAGTCATACCCCATTGCCTTTCTGTGCTGTGACCAGGATAGTGTTTTATATCTAGAAGATTATAAACATGTGAACAAAACTGGAAAGCAGCTAAGGTTGTTTGCAGCTTTGAGAAAAGAAACATTATATATAATAATATATGTTGCCTGACTTGTATGCCATATATGAAATAAATTCTGAGCAATGGTGAAACCTGCATAACACAAAAACTGGTTTATATTTCAAATTATTTTAAGTCACAGAGGGTGTTATTCATCAGCTGCTATTCTCTGACAAAACCCAGAAAAGTAGTGAAAATTGCTATATAATGGTTTGTATAATATTGTTCTATACTGTAAAGAACTTACCCAGCCTTTATAATGTAGTTCACACAAAAGTTATGCTTTTTCTAAAACACATCTAGAAAAGATGCCACACTTTATGTCCTTAACATAAGCTTTTCAAACAGCTTTTAATTAAATTACTGCATCACATTTATGAGTATCAGCAATGAATGCCTGAAATTACTAATCATGCCTATAATTTGTCAAATTACCACTATGTTTACTATTTGCATATCCTTACAATTTAAAACCGGGAACAGGGTAGTAAACTAGATAATAGTTAACAGAAAAATGTACAGAGCTATACCAATGATAAGAAAGCTTCTGTTTGAATTTAATATGAACAAAATAAAAACTGCTACACTCATACCTTCAGCAGCCAATAGAATGGAATCCAAAAGAGAAAAATATCTGCAAAGAATTCCACCAGGCTAAATGCACTGTAGGTTACCCAGTAAGTCAGCCATTTAGTGTCATCATCCTTCTGTTTACTTTCAATGGCCTTTACCCTGGAAAAGCAAGTCGTTAAATTCTGATTTATCTCCCTTTAACACACAGGCTACCAACTACTGTTACCATCTTGATTGCTACACGCACTAAAACAATTGCTGTGGAAAAAAGAACAAGCAAGCAAAACTGGAAATTTCTGTAAAAACTAGACATTTATTACATAAAATCATTCAATCTTAAATCAATGGCTCTGTTAAAAAACATCAAGCAAGTTTACTCACGATGCGTAAGCAGGATAAAGAAAACCGATGAAATTGCAGAGGAACTGAGCACCATAGCCCACCATCAAATACAGAGCCACAATTCCAATGAAACCTGTACACAAAACAAGTTATCTGACATGTCTTTTATTTAAACAACAATAAGGTAGAACTTTATTTATCCCACAGAGTAATTCCCATCAGGAAACAAGGGGAAGAACATCACAGACCAACAAGACCATTACACATTCATATCCCCCACACACCAGACCCTTGTATAATCATATTTCAGACTCATGTGATCTACAATCATTTGCATATGGTAATATTGAAAACGTCAAAATGCCAACACCAGAAGTTTTTACATTACAAATATAAGCCATATGTATTATGCATTTGTACACATATGTAGCCTACCACCATAAAATGAGTCTTGTCACACAAAGTAGTTTCATAGTAGAGGCCTAGAAAGGTGATCAGGATCAACTTTGTGGCATCAGACTTGTTTATGTCAAATCCTTATAACTCACGCAATTTTAAGACTAGCAGAACAATTTTAGCATCAAAGGAAAGGTCAAATCCCGTACACTTTTGAAAAAATACAATTTGAAAAAGCTAAAAATTCCAACTGAGGACTCATTCTGTGGTGGTGGGTTATATATATAAAACTTATGTCACTATACTGGAAATACATACACTTCCATAATCTACTTAGCTTAGACAATGTAAGGAGTCTTTATAACAAAAGATAACCAAGGCATCTTATGGTAGGTGCTTCAACACAAAAAATCACTATTTCTTTTTATTTTAGAGCCACTGTTTCTAATTCTAGTCTATAATCTAAGGGATGAGAGAAAATGACATTAGTAAAGTTCAAAAATTATTTAAATAAGCTTGTGGCTACAAACATAAGAAAACCTGATCATGAACAGATGGGCATGTATTTACAGTATATCTCATATCTCCAATTTAAATTACTTTTCTTTACTTTGAGCAAGGACATAATAATGTTTCTTTATCAAAACTTTTCAAATCTCATGTTTACTAAGCTACAATTATCTCTGCTGATTCAGAATAGCAGTTAGTGACTGATAGCATAATCTGTTCCTGGTTCATTCTGAAGTCAAATTCAAATATGGAGACATTTTCTACTAGGATGTGAGACCAAAATATACTACACTAACAATGAAATAACAGTGTTTATAAAGCACTGTGAGCCTGATTTGGGGGATCCAGCACTTTACAAATATTCAGTGTTATTGTATATTACATTAATGTGTACATTTTGCTTTGATGGTTCTATAAAACCTCTAATACTTTATCTGGAGGTCATAAAACTTCTTGCCTTTTACAGATGGGAAACACTCTTAATTCACATTACTATCACTACAAATAATAAAATGGAACAGAAAACTATGTGGCTAAATTGTGTTCAAATGATGATGCAAAAACAAAAATGGTTTTAAATTTAAAATCTTAAAGAAAAATACACTTGACGCAGTATACCTAGTTACAAATCATAACTGCATATGATTAACAATTTTTGTTAAATTCACTACAAAGCACAACACACTGTGATGTCCTTATCACTTCAATGATCTGTACTCTACTGTCCTGTTACTTACATTACAAAATCAACAGATATAAACGAAAGAAAAAGTGTTTCGCAAACTTCACAGTCGCGATTCGGCAGAATTGTGCAAAGCGTGCAACGTTAACGATGCCAGCTGTTTCAGTTATTGTGCGAAAGTTCTACTCATTTAAGCTTACTTTTAAAGTAATGCACTGCAAAATGCACGTAATTCTTTTAAGTTCAGAGACAACCGAAACTGGTGAAAAATAGTAATACATTTTTTTATTATGATGATTAATACAGTTTATTATAAGGAGCCGTGCACCAGGAATATCAACAGCAGTGCACATAGCACAGAATAAGTTGCAGCTGTAATGCTACATACCGAGAGCAATGTAAAGCCTCTGCACGCCTGTTTTTGATTCCAGTTTTTCGAATACATCATTTACTGCATTCTTTTCATGCAGCAGCTTATCAAACTTGTTTTTCCAATTCTCGATGTTCTGTTTAACAGCCGCCATTGTCCGTGCGTGACAGATTTACCTCGCTTGTACAGGTGGCGCTACGTTCCGCTGGGCGCGATCGTGTTTTTCCTGATACTTTCCTTCGCCTCAAGTGAACCCCTTTATTTTAATCACAAAGAGACAGAAAAAGAATTTACCGCGTAAATAATGGTCGATAAAGTATGTGTAGAAAGTTAACTTATGGGATTAAATATAATGCACAAATAATTTAAATCACACGATTAACAGTCGGATTTTACCTGCACTGCGCATGCGTGAACCCTTTCCGTTCCGTTTCGTCTGCTGCAATGTTTAGAATGTTTGCGCGGTATTTTGTTTGTTTGTTTTATGCCGGCTGCTGTTACGCGGGAGACATATAATTTAATCTACTGAGTCACTTGTACAATCTGGACGTCTCATAGTAAGATTACACTGAAGGTTTGTTCAAGTAAACGCAAGTTTCAATATATGGGGAAACACAGTTGGCACTACAATTATCTTCTGGCATGACTGGCATCCATTTTTCAGCACACATTTTTTTGTACATTGTCTTACATTTACAGCCACTTTTTTTAAAGAGTAAACGTGATATGATTGTAACAATTGTTTTATGCATGATTTTTATTATAACTAAAAATCAATAAATCACAAAAGTAACTTTATTGTTCACAATTCATTGAGTATCCAAGCATCCACCCATTCAAGCGGAGAAGAAATGGAAGCTATAAGAAGAGTAGGCCCTAGTGTAGCCCTACATATGTTACTTTTAAAGTCAAAGCGATCTGAGGTCGTGGTATATTATATTTTGTTGCTTTGTTCAGAAGTCTCTTAATTAGTTCAAATGTCGTGTTTGTTTACCTGGCGTCCACAGAGTGTTTGTTAAGATAAACATTCTGTGATATTTCAGTCTCTACTAATAAAAAGAGTAATGCGTATTTCCGGAACCTACATTTTCCAGTGGGATATGTTGTAGTACCGCTTAAATGGCGGAGAGGAGAGTTTTTGATTAGACGGCAAATGTACTATAGGCGTTCTGATACTCTTGTGACAAAGGCTCACAGCACAACCTGCCATCCCAGTCAACCCCGGTGTAGAGTGGGTATATATACCTAAATCATATCATATACCCATAAGTATAGAGGAAATTTTTAGGCATGATTAAAACGGTTAAAATTAACAAACATAGCTGGAATATATCATACAATAACAATTGTACACGTTCATTACATTGTAAAGACTGATGTGGCTACACAACATTGCGGCAAACGATAAAGCCATTACCATGATGAGAAAACTACTATGACAGTAAGATATTTAAAAGAAGTATAGAAAATACTTTTAAAATGACAATGCAAAGTGAATACATTTGCTTAAATTAATAATTCTGCTTTTAGATGTATATACTATTCATCATCTGGTAAAGTTTAGGTTTATTCGGGTGACACACACTAAATACCCTTGAAGCAGCGCTTTACCGTTCAACGCAGCACCTCGGTCAGAAGAAACGGCGCAAACACTGTTTTTTGTTTGAGGCTTTTTGGTTTGTTTGTTTTTGTTTTTTTAATAAAGTGAACTGTGCATCAGCAATGTCAACTTCAGACTGATTCCTTTTTCTACAATTGCTCCAGAAAGTTGATGTTTTGAGCTGTCACTACAGGTGTAACTCAAGTGCAGTCACTACAGTTGTAGCTCAAGTACAGCCACTACAGGTGTAGCTCAAGTGCAGCCACTACAGGTGTAGCTCAAGTGCAGCCACTACAGGTGTAACTCAAGTACAGTCACTACAGGTGTAACTCAAGTACAGCCACTACAGGTGTAACTCAAGTGCAGCCACTACAGGTGTAACTCAAGTACAGCCACTACAGGTGTAACTCAAGTACAAACTAAAAGCCAGTGAAGCACTGGCTGTACCATGGTCTGCTTCTCGCCTACCCAAGACAACATGAGGGTATTATTCGGAAACCAGTTTGTCCAGTAGGCGGCTTGGGAGATTGACAAGTAAAGTGTTTATGTTTTATGAACAAATTAATTTATATTGTTGGTGCACGACACATCTCATATTTTCTTCTGATTTGCTTTTCAATGCAGATGGGGGTGGGGGGTGTAGGACCGACAGACTGGAATATATGTGGACTCAGTATTTATCATTGACTCGTTGTCTTGTAACATTGTGTACAAAACCTGTCAGCCACCGTTACAGAGCGCTGAGGGAGGTGCACCGTTGTGCTCAGACTGATAACATCTTCAGTGGTTGCCATGGTTAGAGTCCAACCTAACAGCAGCAATTTCATACAGTCCACATGAAGCCACGTGCAGTTGACATTTTCATGACAGACAAAATTCATAAAGCCAACCGGAGAAAGACATAAATGGAGCATCTCCCAAAAAGCGACTGATTTAAAAATAAACCTAAATCGAAGTAACAAGCAATGCCCTTCTCAGTGGCATGCTGACAAATGACAACATCAAGATGCGCATTACAAGGCAAGGCTGAGATTCCATAAGGCATCTTGTGCACGTGGATAAAAGAAAAGATTTGAGCGGCGTCAGGCAGTAGGACGGCAAGGACCACAGTTTGTTCTGAGATGTCAAGAGTCAAGTGTTCTTTCTTCTTACTCTGTCAATCAATTATTCTTACCCCTATCATACTGTCTCCCTCAGCCCTGCACAACAGTACTTGTAATCCTGATATGCTGTCGGCTGTCACCTACCAATCAATGAGTTTTACGTGCTGTGACGTTCGAGATGAGAATTAAAGAACATTTTGGTTCTCATGCCAACTACAGCAAGCTTGACACCAACAACCAGGTCCACACTTGGCAATGTCTTTTGACACGGTGAACCCTTTTGATATTACACCACAGCTTGATCGTCATTTCCTAACTTCTTTTGTGGCAGGTATTACAACATAGTCCCCTGTGGGACCCCGGGGTATGCTTGCCTAGCAAGCATCGCAAGAATAGGGTCCCTGCCATCCAGCCAGGCATGTCGTAAGAGGCGACTAAGGTGGACACCTCACCTAGAGGTAAAATAGGTTGTGGTAGGGCTAACAACCCCACCATGTAAAAAAAATCCTGTTACAGAAACTAAAACCAGAGAACTCGTCACAGATGGCGAAGGTAATGAAGCACACCAGGAGACTGGACTAATGACGGACGACAGCCAAACCCGAAAGGGAGCTGGCGCCCCGACAGCGGATTTACTGAAGCCGAGGCAAAAGTTGAGGGTGGGGTGCTGGAACGTCCAGACCTTGTACCAGACTGGCAGGATGCTCCAATTAGTCAAGGAGTTTGACAACTACAACTTGGACATCCTGGGAGTCAGTGAGGTCAGATGGACCGGCACGGGAAAGAGGAGACTAGCGTCAGGACATACCATCTTGTTCTCAGGAAGATCAGACGCTCAGCACTCTGAAGGAGTAGCTCTACTCCTCAACAAGAAAACTGAAAAGGCACTGCTGGAATGGAAGCCTTATGGACCCAGGCTTCTGAGAGCAAGATTCCATTCCAAGTACACCAAGCTGACAGTGCTAGCCTGCTATGCACCAACAAATGACTCTGAGGCAGAAGACAAGGATGCTTTTTACGATCAGCTCCAGGCAGCCTCAGAAAGCGTTCCAGCCCACGACATGTTGCTCATCATCGGCGATCTCAATGCCAAGGTGGGAAGTGACAACACCTGCAGGGAGCATGTCATGGGCAAACATGGAATCGGAACCATCAATGACAACGGAGAGAGACTGGCAGACTTTTGTGAAGAAAACAACCTACTGATTGGAGGCACACTCTTCCCACACAAAGACATCCACAAGGCAACATGGACATCACCAGATGGGATCACAAAGAACCAGATAGACCATGTCATCATCAACCGAAAATGGAGGAGCTCACTTCAAGATGTTAGAGCCTACAGAGGAGCAGACATTGCCAGTGACCACACTCTTGTGATAGCCACAGTTTCCCTGAAGCTACGTCGATCACGAGGAAAACAGGCACGTCAGCAGAGAGTGGACTCTGGCAAACTGAAAAATCCAGCCACCGAAAGGGCCTTTGCTATGGAAGTAAAGAACAGGTTCCAGGCACTAGGAGACCAACAAGAGATGACCTTAGACGACTTCAATCGAGTCTTACAGGAATCAGGAGAGAAAATACTGGGCTTCCAACGGAAAAAGAAAGAACAGTGGATCAGAGAAGAGACATGGAAGAAGATAGAAGAGAGAAAGTCAGCCAAACAAAGAATCAACAGCACCAGATCTGAACGCCTGAAGGAACAACTCAGACAAAGATATACAAAACTAAACAAAGAGGTAAAGAGGATGACAAGAACCGACAAAAGAGACCATATAGAGAAACTGGCAGATGAAGCAGAAAATGCAGCAAGTAAAAATGACCTGAAGACACTGTACAAGATAAACAAACAGCTAAACAACGGGTTTAAGAACAGTGATGTGCCAGTGAAAGACGTGAACGGCAATGTCGTCGAGGGAGAGGCAGGAAAACTACAGCGCTGGAGGAACATTTTGAGTCGGTTCTGAACAGACCAGATCCCCCTCAGCTTGCAGACATCCAGCCAGCAGCTATAGACCTTGACATCTGCACAGACCCACCAAGCCTGGAAGAAGTGACAGCAGCAGTCAAGACAATGAAGAGCGGCAAAGCACCAGGGGCAGATGGAATAACAGCAGAGATGTTGAAAGCAGACGTGAATGTGACAGCTCCCAAGCTGACTGAAATCTTCAGGCAAATTTGGGAATCAGGGCAGGTCCCTGTTGCGTGGAAGACAGGGCTCATCTTCAAGTTACCCAAGAAAGGAGATCTTGGAGACTGCAATAATTGGAGGGGCATAACACTTCTTTCCCTCACCAGCAAGGTCTTCAGCAAGATTGTTTTGTCAAGACTGACGGCAACTCTTGAGAAAGACCTCCGACCACAGCAAGCAGGATTTCGCCCTGGGCGATCCTGCTCCGAACACATCTTCATTCTGCGACAGATTCTGGAGCAGAGCAACGAATGGAACACACCGCTGTACATCAATTTCATCGACCTGGAGAAGGCTTTTGACAGCATCCACCGCGAGTCCTTATGGAAGATCCTGAGGCATTACGGAGTCCCTGCAAAACTTGTTCAGGTCATTGCAATGCTGTACAGCGATTTCAAATCCCAGGTTGTCTGTGACACAGAGCTCACAGACCCCTTCAACGTCAGTACCGGGGTGAAGCAGGGCTGCATTCTGTCGCCGTTCCTCTTCATCCTGGCCATGGACTGGATCATGAAGACTTCCACCGACAGCGAGAGGAGAGGGATCAGATGGACCATGACTATGACAGCAACAACAGCACTGGAAGACTTGGACTTTGCTGATGACATTGCTCTGCTGTCACACCGCCACCAAGACATGCAGGAAAAAACAAAGGCCTTCTCAGAAACAGCTGGAAACCTTGGCTTGAAGGTCAGCACAAAAAAGACTAACAGTATGAGAGTGAACGCCAGAGTCCAAGACAGCATCAAACTAAATGGAGAAGAGATTGAGGAAGTTGACAGTTTCACCTATCTTGGGTCCAAAATGTCAAACACTGGGGATGCGGAGGTGGAGATTCGAGCCCGACTGGCGAAAGCCAGTCAGGCCTTTGCCTCACTCAGGAGCACATGGAAGGCAAAAAACATCAGCCAGAAGATCAAGCTGAGAATCTTCAAGTCAAATGTGATCAGCACCCTCCTTTACGGATCAGAATCTTGGAAGATGACCAAAACCATCAGTAACAAGCTTGACGTCTTCCAAAACAGATGCCTCAGGCGCATACTTAACATCTTTTGGCCAAACACCATCACCAACGAAGAACTCCACCGAAGAAGTGAAACCGAGTCCATCACCACGCAGGTTCAACGAAGGCGTTGGCGATGGATTGGACATGTGCTCCGCCAGCAGACAGCAGACCTTTCCAGAGTCGCCCTACGATGGACTCCAGATGGCCGAAGAAAACGAGGCCGCCCAAAGGAAACTTGGAGAAGAACAGTGGAAAGGGAGATGAAAGGAAAGGGCTGGACATGGGGTCACCTAGAGCGGGTTTCAGCCGATCGACATCGGTGGCGGACTCTGGTTGAGGCCTTATGTGCAACCTGATGCACAAAGAGGAATAGATAGATAGATAGATTACAACATAGTTAGCGGTAAGATGGACTGTGATAGTCTTTGATAAAAAAATTAATATCAAAATGACATATATATATAGACAGCAAGAGGGTGGGCTCCTTAATGACGGTGAATGCTCAATTGTTTCAGACAGAGAGTATTACACCAGTAAGCCGATTACAACAGCGCATAAAACTCAAGCTTGTGATTATACAAGTCAGACGAGCATGGAAGACCCTAATCTGTATTATTTATTAATAACAGTGAAATCATCGTAGACTCAATGATTTATCTCTGAAATACACTCGACAATCTCAGTGAAGACTAAACCCCAACCTAAAAATCTCCATTGTTCAATAAAAGTGGGACAAAATATATATTTATGCTCAATGTGACACAATCCCTATGAGTACAGCAGAGTGTGACGGGCGGGGTTTGGTTCTGTCTCTCTGAGTTACACCCTATCCACCTCCACCCTGTTAGGTCAATCTTCAAATTTGGTACATGTATACAATGTCTTTGAAAGTCATAAGCTATTTAATTGTGTATTTTTAGTTGTTTTATTTTCTCCCAATCCAAACTGTTGCCGGTGGCTCCATAGAAAGCCGACAAAAATCCACGAGCACACGACGAGAATGAGAGGCGAGTCGCGTGGCGGCCCCTGTTATCTCCCCCTGCAATAAAAGCAGGCGACTACATCTCTTTCCTCCTTCCTTCCATCGCTGACAGTCGCACAGACTATGCCGGGCAACCCATAGGATTAAATATGAGTAAAAAATTATGCATGACGGACAACATCTCCATGTAGACTACACTTTGCGAATATCTTCTTTAAGGTATTCGTTGTTTTGCTGCTTCTTGCGGATGCTCAACAAAGATACCTGCACTGCCTTGTACACCATTTGTGCCCAGCAACGTTCCTTACAAATTAGTTGAAGCCGTAAGTTTGATTATGATGGCAATTAATTATAATAATTAATCGAGTGCTAGCTCGAGGCGATGTGTTTGTGTGTGTGTGTGTGCCTGCATAATGAGAAGGAACGAGTAAATACTTTTCAAGCAGTTTATACGTTTGTAAACAGCAGTAGTTTACAGAAATATTCCGTTGTGTAAACCACTCATGTATGTGCCTTCACATCCGGTTTTGTACATTAACATGTGTATAATGATATACGAGTGAGGGTTGTAATACCAAGGGGATAATGTAAGAGTGATCACATACATGCGAGCTGTATTGTGGGGCGGGGGAAGGTGTAAGGTCGATAGTCTGCTTGGCAGGAGGGGAGGGGGAGATGAAGGGAGGTGGCAGTAGCCTGGGAAAAGATTTGTCGAAGTCCGTTGTTCTTCGTTTAGATGAAGTACGCTCCAGGGACTGGAGCCAAGGGAAAAAAGCTTGCTGGTCGTTCAAATGTGTTAGGAGGAGGGTCTTTGGCGGCCAGGCCGTTGTGCTATAGATTTCCTCCTGATTGATGCTCGTGCGGAATGGCGTCACAATCAGGCAGCGCGCTGCTCATCGCACACTTCCATTGCCCTCGCCTCCTTCTTTTCCCTCTCTCCTTTTTCTTTTATTTTTTCTCTCTCTGTCTGTGTGTGTGTGCACTTGTGAATTTTATTAGTTGGCTGTGTACGGTACAGCCTGACACACGGCGCCAGTAAAAGATTTAACTCTTGACGCCCTGACGAGATTCCTTCCCCCTAATGTGCGGCAGTCCTTTAATCATTTCTGCCCTGGGGCAGGTCACAGCCTCACTCCGGGGGTTGCCGTCACATAGACAGGCCAGCAGCACACCATCAGGCACATGGTCACTGGCAACATAAACAATCATCCCAACACAAGCTGTCAGACATTCAACTTTCTTTGACTGTAGTGCATTGTCGCAGACACAGACAAAGTCCTGCCATTAGCCAACAGCTTGTGTGGAGATGAGAATTCAATGTTTAGTGTAATCAGACCTGGAAACAAGCGTTTAGTAACGATACTAGTAAAAGCACTGGACAAAATGTTATGGGAGAGCTCATCTCATCCCGCATAAAGGTAGGTTCTCTGATGTCGTGCATGTCTGCATGCCAACTTTGGCATCATGCGTAGGAGGACCTTTCTATTGTGAAAGTCCATCGAGCTTTATGAATGTTTGGGCAGCAAGTTTCTTCTAATGGCTTTTAATCACTCACACATGGAAGCATTCACGGACATATAAAAGCACGCGCGCGCAGACATATAAGCACGCACATTAGGCATCTTTGGTCCATTTCAAAAAAACGAGACTTAAGAAGCGCATGAAAAGGAGAGGTTTGTTGCCCTCCATCAATGGGTTACTTGTGCTGTAAGCGCCGGCTGTCGTGACGGCACGCGAACAATCACTTTATAAGGCTGAGTCACTCAAACACTGTGACGTGCTCACTGCAACACGTACACAGCACTGCTCACTAACAATGTGACGTGCTCACTGCAGCACTGACACAGCACTGCTCACTACACTGTGACGTGCTCACTCCAAGACTGACACTGCACTGCTCACTATACTGTGACGTGCTCACTCCAACATGGACACTGCACTGCTCACTATACTGTGACGTGCTCACTCCAACATGGACACTGCACTGCTCACTACACTGTAAGTCGAAGCTCCAAGGAACCGATGAAAAAAATATAGTTACGGAAGGTTCGAGTTAGGGAAGTTCGTGGAAAAACAAACTTTTTTTTCACTGTCTTCTTAATCCTTTTCGCCCCCAGTGGAGCACGGCCGCAACTACACCCGCCATCGGAGCCGGTTCTGGGCGTCCCTTCCCTTTTTTACTGAGGACATCTTTATTTCTGCATGTGCTCACACTTCATTGCTCCTCTCAAAAAAGTCTGTTATGGACGTCTGACGACAATTTCTCTTCATTTCTTTTAAAATAAACGAGTTGATTACAGACAGTGAGTCAAGAATGTTCATGGCTACATCTTGGCGAGACTCGGTCAACAAACAAAAGTCATTCATCATGGTTCTTGCCTTCTTCAGGGTCGGAAGTGACGGCGACTCACACGTGTGAATATACAGAAAAGAGAACAGAGAACAGGGAGCGCAGGGTCGGTTGGGGAGGAGTACCTATTTTACACTGTCCGACGTATTTTCAAATGGTTTCAACATGCTGATCGAGCGGCTTAAAATTATTCGAGTTGTGGAGTTTTTTGGCGAGGCCGTTAGGGAGAATTTCGACTGCGGAAGCTTCCCTTCCATCATTCCTAGCGTCACGTGTCCTGCACAATAAACTGCTCATGTAAGATATTTAACTACTCATATTTATTATGACCTAATGTAAAATATATGGCTACTTCTATTTTATTATAGCCACAATAACTACTAATGTAAGATGTATAGCTACTCCCATGTTTGCTATGGCCTCATGTAAAATATACAGCTACTCCCATGGCCACAATATCTGCTCACGTAAGATGTATTCTAATATTTAGTATTTTACTCCCATGTTTATTATGGCTACATCCAAGTATATTTTTGACATGAGGTAGAGGTAAGTTCTGCAGACGATATACAGTATTTTCCAGCTGACATGTGGTCTGTAACATGAAGGAGACGAAAGTCTCTGAGATATGCTCCTTCAAACTAATTATAACTTGCACTTGTGCTGCGTCAGCTTTTGTATCTGCTTTCCAAGCAAAAATTGTTCATAATGGGCCACACGTTCAGTTTTCTGTGTAGAAATCGCTGGGAAGACTTGCAGCCCACCCCAGGTCTCTAACGACTGAAAATTGCGGTGCCTGTGAGAAACGAGGCCTGCTTCCGCCCTGCAACGGCCACCGGAAGTTGTGCTCGCGCATTGGCAGGCATCTCGTCATTGATTGGCTGGTCATTCGGCTTTTGGTGGCGATTCCATTCTTGTAGCTTGCGAAGATGAGGGACATTCTATGAATGCGCGGGAGCTGTTGCTGAGCCTGAATGATGATAATGACGATACAAGAGACGTTATAGCATGAATCACAGCAAGGATGAACAAACACTTCCTATACATACAGAGAACTGTACAAAATATAATAGTTAAACATCCCGTTTACTTTCTAACCCTAACCCTGTGCTTTGAGAATTGAATGTAACACAGAATGGGAGAACAGCCGCTCTAGCCTTCATAAAGAGAATTGCACTGACAGATTCTGCAAACGTATAAACGACTCCCAGGACGGATTTTAAAAATGTTGTTCTGCCAGTTTCTTTCTTTAACGTTTAACAAACATTCAAAACACACTTTCGATCGAAATATTTTACAGAATTTCCGTAAAATATGATACCAGTCAATCTTGCGGGTCAGGGAAGTGGCTACATCCACATGATGCCTCCAGAGGTTTATACAGAGTACACTGGTTATCTCCTCGGCAATAGAGGTGGATACAGAGTACACTGGTTATCTCCTCGGCAATAGAGGTGGATACAGAGTAGACTGGTTATCTGTCTCTATTTTTATTCAGCATTATGGCCAAAACTCCTCCTGCATGTCACACGTCTGATGGAAAATTGAGAGGTTCGTCGGAGACATGTGGAGCACATGAGTTCTGTGTGTGTGTGTGCACGTGACCGTGTGGGAGTCACAATGGTCTACTTTACCGTTGCACCACTCTCAGTAAACAAACATCAGAACTGGTAGTGTATATAAATTTTTATGCTTCATTTCTTTAGCAAAAATACGTATAAAGGAAAATGTATTAACGCCCTCATATTTCTGTCTCCTCACATAGAAGTAAGCTGAAGGCTGATGGCCACCTTTACTCTAGTGGTACTTATTGCCGACGGTTGCCACAGGAGTTAAAAGCAACCGTCAGTGTGTCAGCCCAACCCTTAGTGGGATTCAAGCCGCGCAGTTGAAAGTTTTCA
This sequence comes from Pomacea canaliculata, assembly GCF_003073045.1. Lineage (NCBI taxonomy): Eukaryota > Metazoa > Mollusca > Gastropoda > Architaenioglossa > Ampullariidae > Pomacea > Pomacea canaliculata. Next base: position 11,773,051 of record NC_037602.1, on the reverse strand, counting down.
CTTCGTTTGCTGCGCTGGTGCTCAAACATCTCTGTATGAGTACATACGGGTTCTTCCGCCACCCACTCACAACAATTGTGTGCGGTCACAGGAAACCAGTCGGGCTCAAAGCGCTTTACTAACAAGAAAAGCACACAAACATAATAATGAGTGCTGGTCTCAAAAACAATCACTGGAAAATAACCAAATTCTAGCAATAACATCATGTTAGCTTTACAATCGGTGAGAAATAGCCAGATTCTGTTCAAGAACTTCTGGAGTTGGTGAGTGTCACATCAACCTCCCCCCACACACAGACCCTGGCCTGCCAGCAATGTTGAGGCCGGACAGGAATCTGCTACAAGCGATGTGGACGACGCTGTCATGTGTGTCACGTGATCCACCCGGCTAGCTTCTCAGACACAACCCCATTACTACACCATTAAGAGGAATGAATCCCTGCAACTACCTGTGTCCCAGAGCTTCAGTGGATGACGGCCATGCCCCACTTGCTGACAGTCGGCGTCTGGTCATCAGACGGTCGTCGGAAGTCCTCCTGGTGTTGCCGCTCGAGCAGGAAAAACGTGAATTGCGGTGATGAGTATAAAATGGCGGGTTGCTGGTGATCCGTCAAAATAGGATAAAGACTGGAAAGACGGATAGATAGATATTTACGTGTTGCTGGCCTTCTGTAAAGATATGATGGGCACCACTTATCTCTTGTCTTGGCCGTTTGCTTTGAGCACAGGACGGTTACTGTACTGACGTCACTCCCTCAGGTATGGTTGGCTGTGAGCTTGGCGACACTGGAATGATGGCTGTAGCTAGAATCCTTCACACTGACAATGTATTATTATTATTTTGTTTGGGTCACCCTATTCACAATCAGGCTTACTAAGTCTGTAGACGAGCAAGCAGCAGGTAGGCACACCTGTACTAAAGTTAACATTGTTTTGTGTCGCACGTTGACATGTGACGACTGGACTCAGTACCAATGAGAGCTCTGTGCTATCAGTGTACTTCCATATGTTTTTTTTATTGATATAACTTGTAGATGGTATCTACATTACTTGTTAATACCTTGCAGACAGTACCCACATTATTGGTTGAGACAACTTGCAGATGGTACTCATGCTGTTTGTTGATGATGTAGCTTACGGGTGGTACGCCTGCTACTTGCCAGAGAAAGGAGTTTTGGACATTACTTTTATGTGGCCTACGGGCCCTGTATATTATTGTCATTTGTCAAAATAACTGTAACAACTCTCAGCAATCCCCTTTGCAGGGGCCAGATTGTGTAGAAGTGTGTTTGGCAATGGACTGGCACGGAAACATTCGCAGAATCAGAAACATTTTCTAATCTGACAAATCTATAAAGCATTGCGTTTCTCAAAAAATCAAAGAATAATTTGCTTCACGATGAGGTCACTCATTAATGCCCCAGCATTATTAAGTCCAATATTGTCCACCAATTTTTACAAAATAGGAACGGAGCGCACACGTCTAAGAAATTATATAATTAAAGGCTGAAACATCAGCCTTCGGAACAATGTCATCACAACATTTGCAGCCTTCTGATTACAATGTCTCATCTTTCTCCTAAGTAAAAGAACCTCAAAAGATCCTGAGGTTTTCCCTGTTTACATGATCCACACACACAGTAGACAGAGAAACAAGATGGCTTATAGTCTTGCCTTGGATGTTGTCCTTCCCCTGTCTTTCTGTTCTGTCTGTTGTCTGTAGCTGATCAGAAGGTGGACCAGGAGGCCATGAGTGAGCAACATTGTTTGTACTCACACGGGTCATGATGTCACAGATCAGCTGATCGTTGTCACACTTCGGGTCACCTTGTTTCGCGACCTCTCACAGTGACTGATGTCGGACATAGCCCCACACGTGCATTTTACAAGATTGGAGATGGAGAAGATAGAAGACCTCACTAGCCGGGCTGCATGATCTGTTGAATTACAAACTGGTACATCTGCCAGCCCTTGCCCTCCCAAGTTCTGAAAGCAGATAAGCAGTTCACAGAAATCCCAGCAATGCTGCAGAAGTCCTGGAACGAGTATTTTGCAGGCTGCAAAATAATGTAAATAAACAATAAACATCAGACAAGCAGCCGGAGGTCCACAAATATGTGTCGTTCAAATGTTATCGGGGCGCCTAAACACTCTATCTTATATACATATATAACTGTCAGGCTAGTCAAAGGGGCCGGGAAACACACACACACACACACACAAACAAACACACATACACTGCAAGTTCTAAAGACAGAGTGCCAGACAGGAGACCCAGACGGGGAGGATACCCGGTTACCGTCGAATGGTCTTGTGGTGGAGCAAACATGGTGCTTTTTTTTTTAAAGTCTTACATGAAATCTTTCAAACAGGACACTTTTTTATTCAGGATAATATGGTAAATCAAACAGTTCACTAATCAGTCAGACAGATTACCGAATCAGGACTTTTTTGTCAGTATTTTTTCCTGAGTGAGATAATGAATCCGACCTGAGTCAGACGTCTTTTGCAACAAGTAACCTTACAAACAACCCTCGACTCTTTAGTATTATAGGAAATAATTGTTACCGCTGCAATTATTATTAAACCATTAAATGAAATATTTAAAATGCTAGACGCTTATCAAATGATCGTGGAGGTTAATGCTTAGGTGCCAGTCTGATTTTCCATCATTGTACCCAAACTAACGAAGATCGTGAGATAAACACCACAATGACCGCCAAATAAAAGCGAAGTGTATTCATGTTTCCGGTGATTAGAGTCGGTAAGGCACAATGCTGTAGATGGCTGATAACCGTTTCCCTCCCGCACCCAGCGCGCGGCCAGCCGCCTGCACATCAGTGCCGCTACTCACCGCGCGGCGATGGGCGGCAGATAAGCGCCGCCGCTTGTCGCGTTCCTCAAGTCTTCACTTCGATCGTCACGCATGCGCAGGTGTTGGCTTTCCTGCCCGCGACAGCAGCAACTAGAAAAGCCGTCCTGCCATGCCGTGTGTGTGGTGGCGATGAGATCGTGGTCCTTGTGAAACATCCCCGGTTGTTTCCGTGCCAACAAGGTACCCGACTTTTGACTTGTCTTTTTCTACCTTCTTCTCTTTGTACTCTGATATGACTTACCGTTTCTTTTTCTCTCTGTCTGACTGTACTACTCACACTTTCTTAATTTCAGAGTTTCTCTTTTCTTCAGCATTCCATCCTTCAGAGAATTTATTCGTGTGTGTTCATAGACAAAAAATGTTTGACTGTAAGATGATGTGTGGAGAAGAAATACTTAGTTATGGAATGGTGGAAGAAAATGTAAACAGCTGCAATGCGCACGTCTTTCTGAACTCATCTTTCAGTTACTTAGTCTAGAGTTCCCCCACCAGTCATCATTCATTTTGCGGGGAGATGCTGCAGCCTCGTTGTCGAGCACATTAGAGAGGTTGTGTGCGTGACTGACGCCTGCTGCAGTCTCATCCGTCAGATCAGCCTCGTCCTTCGTGTTTGCTAACACGGTCAGGCCATCAGTCCTCCCAGTGGACAGTCACTTGATTTGCCATGATCAGGGGGGGATACTATCACACTGTAGCTCATGTTTCGGCATTTGCGCATGATAAACATGTTTACATATGTTTACGTGTGAATGAATAAGGCAAGCGTGTTTCTTCTTTATATTCATACTCTGTTTTGCCGTGGGTAATGCGAGGTTTCGTCATCGGTAATTTTTCCGTGGGTAATGCGAGGTTTTGTCATCGGTAATTTTGCCGTGGGTAATGTGAGGTTTTGTCATCGGTAATTTTGCCGTGGGTAATGTGAGGTTTTGTCATCGGTAATTTTGCCGTGGGTAAGGTGAGGTTTTGTCATCGGTAATGTGAGGTTTTTCCGTGGGCCTTGTGATGTTCTGCTGCTGGTCAGTGACATTTAAGACTTTGATGTCTACTTTTAAAGGCTGCTAGATTTTCCTCTCGATCAACGATACTGTAAAGATTTTCAAAACAACGAACATTTTCATTATTTACTTCTGTCGGATTTCGTGTGTGCTTCAGAAACAGCAGGAACAACAAGTTCTCTTTGAAACTGATGGTAGCCACAAGGCCAAGAAGACATTTAAAGAGAAGAGTTTATTGTCTTTGCTCGTGGTCGCCTAAACACGACCGCCATTACATAGAAACTATTGAAATGTGGTGGTTGACATTCTAATTATGAAATCATTCAGGCATTACCAGTTTGTTGACATTGAAATATTCATTGAAATAATTTGCTTTTTCGAACGCATTCATACACACCGACACCGGCACCACACATAAATTACCCTCTATACCATACCTCCCTCCCAGAGCACCATACCTCTATCCGTTTGTACAATTCCTCACTCTCACTACACTTCTCTCTGCTCATCTCTCACTGCATCCTACCTCCCGACATACAGCACCTACCTCTCCTCCAACAGCACCCTGACAAGCACACTCTCACATACCCGACACAAGACAGCATCACTATCATGCAAGTCTCCTATATTTCTGTCCACTGCAGCAAATAAAGATGTTTGCATATTGCTTGAACTGTACTAACCACAGAAAACCTCACAGACATCATCTGCCCTGAGTGCGCAGTCGCAAGAAACAATGCATGAAGGTGCAAGCGGTCTGTCCCTCCTCTGCTATTCCAGAGAACGATACAGTGAATCGATCTACTTGAGGCTGTGAGAAACAGTTTCTTCTGAAACCACAACTAAAGACCGCATGACACCCTCCCACTTCCGACTGACGTCCGTCCTTCTGTCCTCCCATCAGTCTGTCCGAAAGTCTGCCCCTCAGTTTGACTGACCATCTGTGCGTCTGTCCGTCTGTTCTTTTGATTGTTTATTTTTCTGTCAGTCTGTTTGACTAACAGTCCACCCATCTGTCTGTCCTTGTAACATTCTGTCTGTTCTTCCAACAGTCTATCTGACCTTCCAAAAGTTTATTTTAGCATCTCTGTTCCAGAGACCGAAGACTGATGTAAAAATAACATTTCTTTGCTTATTCTGTTGCCCTCGTACACAAAGGTTTGTCATTTGTCTTTACTCAATAGTCTGTTTATCTGTCTGAGCCTCACAACACGAGGTGTGGCTGATAAAAAGTTACATTCTCTCTCTGGAAGTGCAACTGTGGCAGAAGAGAAGACTAGTAATTCTGACACAGTACAGTGAGCTGCCGGATAGTCTGTGAAGTGTATTGTTTTTGCTATTGTTATTGTTATCGTCTTTTTAAAGGCTGAAGTCAGTCATTTTGGTGCACCTTCACTGACTGTTGTTTTTACTAAATTCCTTTGTGCTATAACGAGGATTAACACAGACATCCCCTCACCGCCATGTGGACGACTTCACGGGATGTGAGACTCAGACGATTCAGACGATGTATCACTGGACATTTATACTTGCTCTTCCATCAGATATCGGAACTGTAGGAACATCTCTGATTCGCGTGTTTGTCAGAGGAATGGAGAGATAGGGCAGAGAAAGAAGGAGCAGAAAAATAGGATTTAGAGAAGGCCTCTGGCAGAAACTTGGATTAAGAGATGCGGGCTATTAGTAAGAACAGGCTGACATGTGATGTCATGAACCAGACCGAGGACCAGTGAAAGAACAAGGAGGGCGAGATGGATGATGTTAAAATATTCTCGCATCAAGCTGTGCAAGAGGATTACGGTAAACCCCGAAGTAGACGTCTGGGAGTGGGATTGGGCGCACACTGTCGATCGCCGAGTTCGACTGAAGCATCATCAAACCTCTTTGAACGCGCGAAACCCAAGTAAGCAAGTAGACAAGCAATCAACATAAGAATAGAATAGAAAGCGCATCCGGAGGTCTCGTGGATGAGACCGCGAACAGATGTTTCTTTTGTCAAGTGCAGCCTGGAGGCTGGCATTGACGACAGTTGAAGTTCAAAAAACACCTCGTATCACGTGACAGCGTTGACGGAGGGAATACTGTGACCACGTCACGACATTGCGAGCGTCGGTCGAATTCTGAAGACACTCACCTGTACAGGTGCATATGCCGCTGTGCGAGTTGTGTGACAGCATTGTCCTCACCAGGACGACGATGACATTTCAGACAAAGCGGGCTTCTCGTAGTCATTACCGAAAGTAGAAAAACTTCTCGGAGATTCATCCTCCAGGCTTCGTTCAGCGCACCGAATAAGACTTTTTTTTTAGTTCCGAATGTGGAAACTTAATAATGCAACGAAATCCCGTTCTTTTAAAAGAAAGGTTTGGGTTTTTTTTTCAAACAAAGACTTCCAACAGTTCACAAGCGAAAAATGCAGTGCCTGCAGAAATACTTCAGAAGATATCTTCTTTATTTTCACACTCATTTCGTAATGTACATTTATTCTTTTAAGTGCGCTCTACATTTTTGTCATTTGATTATTTCCGGAAATATTTTATGGTCATCTTTCCAGCATAAATAATGGATTCTCTAACCCTTACATGATCGCAAAGATATTCACACTGACGCACAGCCGGTATGTTGCTAATGACTGGTCACCTCCACCTGTTGACCACCGCATGTTGTGTGTTTACCAACGGTATTTACAGGTGTCCTGGAATGTCGAGCATCATGGAATTGTGTGCGCCAAGTGGGTTTGGACAAATTAACAATTTTCTCACGTCTCTCCACTGACACAACCGACTGTGAGAGGACCAGGGCACATGGGTGGATGACGTCACAGGGTTGTGGAGGCTGTTAGAAGCTGATTACTTGTCTGTTGTTTACGCTTGAAGATGGCGGCAGGGACGTGGCAGGTGTTGCCGAGACGAGGCAGGAAGGTCTGTAGAGGCCTGTAATAGGGCCTGTAATGAGGCCTGCCTGGCTGTCAAGGGCAGAGAGCCCGGATGGACCCCGAGCAGCCCCGGACTCTTGAGCATGTCACAGCACAGGTCGGCGCTTGCTGGTGTTGTTTCATCACCACAGACATCATCATGGATGCAGCAGCTGCTGTGCGTGCAGACAACAGGCCGCTGCAGCTCTTCTCGCTGGGCACACTCGAGGCCAGGTTACCACGCAGTAGCGCCGGATGTAGGGGGCTTGCCCTCCACTGAGCATGCGTGCAACTCGTTTACCAAACTTCGCCGTGCGTGTGCAAGTCACGTGCACAATGTCACCACATGTCATTAGTCGAATGGAGGAACAGCGAGAAAAGGAAGAATGTTTTCTGATTGTGTAACGGGCATTGGGGGTTGTTGATGACTGACACCAAGTCAGTAACCAAGGCTGCATCACAGCGAGTCTAGTGCAGGTGTGTTTTGAAAATAAATATATGTAAATGAGGTGTATGCGATCTATCTATCCTGTGACTAATACAATAAGTTAGAGAAATTTCTTTTTGTCTCGAAGAGGAAATGAACATACATAAGAACACAAAATCTCTGTATGTCTCGCAGTGGTGGCGGTGAGAGAGAAAGTTATTTAAGGAGAGGGGAAGAGATGCTTAAGAGGGAAGCTTTCTTAACGACAGAACATTGGTGCCTTTTAGAAAAGTAAATACCTGTATTAAACAAAAACGTTACCATAACGACCACTCACGAGTATTTCCACTCCTCGATGTCTTTACTTTTCTTAGTTTTGACAAAACTGTTGTTGTTGTTGTTTTTTTTTTTCGCTGTATAGTTCCCGTCTGTATGTGTGGCCCATTAAGAAGCCTCTGAGTGCGCTCTACCGGTTGTGCATCTCAATAAATGTTTTCATTTCCATCCAAAGACCTTGTTTTCCTTGTTAATCGCCATGATTGCTGCCTGAAGCAGGCTTTACGACTGATCTGTGGCAAAGAAATATCATCCTTATCCATTCTAGCGACATAACATGGATAGAGAAAACACTCTCGCTTTTACTACTTCTACTCCTCCTCCTCCTCCTCTAATACTACTACTAATAATAAGTAGTAGTTTATTTAGACAGTGCCTTATTCCACTGACAAGGGAGCTCAAGGCGCTTGCAAACATGAAAATGCACCAACAAACATTTATCAGCAGGCATCTTACAAATTCATTCACCATTATTCAAATCACAACTGATCACTCAGTATCTCTCTCTCTCCTTCTCTCTCTCTCACACACACACAAGCATGAAGGGATAGCAGAGAAAGTTTTTGTTGCTGTTGCTGTTTTTGTTTAGGCGTAGTTCACTGTGGAGAAGCCCAGCTTCCCAGCTGTTTCTTGTGATGAATTGTGTGCACTAGCATCGCGGTTGTGGTGCAGTGGGAAATGAGCAGGAAATTAATTTTGCATCATCAACATCCACTACAACTACTTGGGCAGCAGACCAAGGCACGTGAATGGCGACCTCGCTGTCACTCGCAGATAGTTGTCTGACATCAGCGACGAGCAGGCGACGACACAAACCACGTGACTTGCTAGAGGTCATTGCAGACCTCAGTAACAGGAGCTGACTAACGGGACTTGCTACAGGTCATTGCAGACCTCAGTAACAGGACCTGACTAACGGGACTTGCTACAGGTCATTACAGACCTCAGTAACAGGACCTGACTAACGAGACCTCCACTCTCTCCGCTTTGTATGCACTTGAGATGTTGATAAAGGTGTTTACCAATCACCTGCCAGAGCAGAAAGCGTGTTCAACTCGACCATTAAAGTTATACTTGCACAATCGACTACATCTTAATAATCTTCTGTGATCTCTACATGACGGAGAACACTCATCTCTTACACATTGTCTCGTCTTTCCTTTTAGATGGAAAGATTTGCTTGTCTCTGGAACTAGGAAACACGAACCAACAGTTTCTTAATGTGTTCATTAACAAGCTAAAGGTTAGTGATATGTCTGTTCACTCTAAGGACAGGCTTAAATTCTGCCACTTGACTCTCGGCTATTGTTTGTTAGACAGGAAACAGACTGCGCATCAAAACAATATATCCTTTGTTTAACATTGTGCTTTAGTGAAAGCAGCTATGGATGTCGACCTGAGTAGTTCCCAACATTGACGTCATAAGACACATGACATGAGTATAGTTCTCAACATTGACGTCATAAGAAACATGACATGAATAGTTCTCAACATTGACGTCATAAGAAACATGACATGAATATTTCTCAACATTGACGTCATAAGAAACATGAACTAAGTAGTTATCAACATTGACGTCATAAGAAACATGACATGAATAGTTCTCAACATTGACGTCATACGAAACATGACATGAATATTTCTCAGCATTGACGTCATAAGAAACATGACCTGAGTAGTTCTCAACATTGACGTCATAAGACACATGACCTGAGTAGTTCTCAATGTTGACGCTCACTTCCTTCCCGCCAGCCCCGGCATTTCCTGTGAAGCTGACCTTTATACGGCGAGGGTCGGTCTAAGCAGTGTCTTGAATTTCTAATTCAGTCCCGTAAAAAACAGTATTCGGAATAGTGAGATGAAGTCTGAGGGCGACACAGTTGAGAGCAGAGAACAGTTGAGGACTACCTCGGCCCTGAGGACGCGAACGCGACAACAGTCGAGATACACGCATGAAGCAGGATGCAGGACAAAAGGTCGATGAGGACAAATCGTGGTTCAAGTTGCTATGGACAAAGATGTGGATGCTACAAAAGAGAAAGTTTTGCTGGTGAGGATGAGGTATGAGGCTGAGAAGTTTGGTACAAGGGACGCCAACAGAAGCAGCAGAAACAGTAGCAGTTATTATTTTTGTGGAATGATGTTCTATTTTTCTATTTCCAGAGTTCTTTAATGACTTAACAGATTGTTCCTAACCTGGGTATACTTTAGTAACGGCTCTAATGACAGTAGCACTACTTCCATCGGTACACTATTTTAAGTTTTCTTATTTGGCCAAGAAGGAAAAGCATGGCGCTGTAACTAGAATTTGAAAGCAGGGTAGTAAAAAACAAAACAAACAACCAACAGCCTGTGAGCAGACGATAACTAAGGCAATTTACTGCAATAAAATAATCAACAGTTGCTCCATGTCTCCTAGCACACGGGACTGCAGGTACAGTCGATTCGACCACAAGCTTTAAGAATAGGAGCTTGACGTCACGCGTTTCCGCCCACGGCTAGCGACCTCCTCTCGTCCTGCTCTCGTCTTGAAGCCGTCGCTCGAACTCAGGTTGCCGGGACTTGCCGTCAGCTTTGGTCACAGAGATGAAGTGCTCAACTGCCGGCAATTCCCTTAATGTGCTGAGTAGCTAAGCTGACGCCAGAGAATGAGTGAAAAGGGAGTAGTGATGTTGGTAACAATGCTAGCAGAATGCCAGAAACTTAGCTGTTAACTAAGATAGAGGACACCTTAAACTGGATTTAGAAAAAAATGGTAAAGAATGAGTAAAGATGTGTTTGCCTGCGATCATATCTTTGGTTAGTATGTAAGTCACCGTGTGAAGGGATGACATGTACACTTGTTAGTTCCGTGAAATTACTCATTCACAGGCATGTGGACGTTATTTCCATGAAGTGAGTTTCTTTCACAGTCAAGATGAGGCCTTTACATGCCATGGGATGGACTTGACAACGAGAATCGATGAAAAATTATAGGCTCTACCAGTATTTGTTTCTCTCTTTCCTTCCTGCCCAGATGCTATGTCTGCTTTTACTGGATCTCGTTCTGCAGTCCAATAGCTTTCAGAACACTGTATACCTCGCTACACACGGAACCAGGCGGGAAAAAAGTGAGAATGAATATCTCATAGTATATATTTAAGGAAAGCTAACTTGTCATAAAGATGTTTTGTTGCATTCTGGGGAGTAAGGGCTATTATGTATTGTAAACTCTCTGAATTTTATTTTATTTTTTTTGTGAATAAAAAACTTAACTAGATTCCTACCTTATGGATTAAAAGTGACTATTCAACTAATATGGATAATAGAAATGCATACGCGAGCTTAAAACAGTTTGGACAAAAGAATTTTTTGTTGGTATAGCCACTGAATACAACACATATGTCCTATTTAAGTTTTAACATATTAAATTGTAATATTAGGATTTAATTTAATATAATATTTGCTTTTCTTCCTTAACTGTTTCTGCTTCCGCCTTCATCCAAGAGTAATGAGATATACGGTACAGATGGACAGAGGTTCTAGGTGGAGTCCTTAAGGGAGCATCCTAAACATGAGAGTTCATAGAAGCAGGGCCGTTTGGTTTCTACATCTCTGGGCTTTTGAGTTGTTTTAATACTAACTGTCGTCTCACGCCAGAAATATATTCTTGTCTGTGATACTTTTGGGTAAAGATTCCCTGTGGCAGATTTCCGGAAACGCCTTCTATTCCATGTTATTCAATGCCTTTGTTAGACTTTTGTGTTTAGAATTCCATTGAAGGTTAAAACGTTTTATTCAGTTTGCTATCCGGGCTTTTAGAGTGATTTAATTTATCCCATCAATCAAATTGACTTCGCTTTTATGAGAGCAAAGTATACGAGCTGAGCGCACCGCGCATCCCAGCCAGTCAGACGTTCACTGAAAACTACTCGCATCTCTTTCCTTTGACATCCTCATCAAACTTCAGCTGCTTTTTCTCCTTTACTATCCATCCACCCGGTCATTGATTCCGCTGTTGTCGCTAGGTGCACTTCTACTCGCCCCTCTGGCTTTACGACAGCCTGGTGGCCCTGGCTCCCTGCTCGGCGTGCGAGTCGATTCTGGTCGGCGATGGGAGTGCTGGGAGTGTTGGGCAACCTGTCCGTGCTGCACGAGTCCTGCCTGGCACTCAGCTGTGTCAGAGATTTAGACAATCATCATCATCATCATCCATCATCATCCATCATCATCCATCATCATCCATCATCATCCATCATCACGTATATAAAATATCAGTTCTTTAAAGAACCAATTCACTAGCTGCATCATTCATCTAGGTTTTGGATTTTGTAGGTCATGATATTTTTGTCTCCTCAAATCTTAAGACATAGTCTTAAACATACGTTTTTATTTTCTACTTATGTTCACAACAAAGAACTTCTTTCCTTGTTGCCAACTCCCTTAATAACAAAATATTCCCTTAATAAAATCTTGATCAAGTGCATGTAGGGTCCCATCTCACACACCCACGTGCCTCTAGCGACGATTGTCAGAGGCGTACTGTGATTATTGCTACGAGCTAGGGATAGAAGGACATGTTCATTTGCCAGACCTATCTCCACTAGTAAGAAGGATTCGGCAAAAGCACTTTTCTAGAAGATCAGTTGGTTCCATTTGCGGCCAGAGGGCAGCATTTAGAAATGGTGATGTAGGGTGAGAGGGGTGTGAGACAGCGTTGCCCCTCACAGCCCTGGTGTGTGGATCTCCCAGTGGTCTTCGTGGAAAGCCGATGATCTTGCTGTCAGTCGTGAACACCCTCATCAAACAAGTTTTATCCCTGATGGAGACAATACAGTCACACAGACAGACTGGGTGTTAAAATGTTATTTATCAGGCTGAGATATACTGAATCAAGGACAGGGCTGCTGACCGCAACATTCCTCAGCTGCCTCAACAGCAACAGGTGTTTACCTACAAACGATGTTGATGCTGTCATAGAAGGATACACTGCTGTTTAGCACTGTGCCAGTGTACCTAAAACTCTGCACTTGTTCTACCGTCTCACTACCAAAAAGCGATAGATATAGGTACAGGGTGATGTTTCCAGATATCCAGGAACAGTTCTTTAGTTTTAGAAACATTAAACATTACAAAGGTTTCGTTAAAACACGAAATGAATTTCGTAACCTAAAACAAATAGCTAGTCGATGAGTCATCGTCCTCGAGCCCAGCAACCACCGCCATATTATCACCAAAGTCAATCAACAATAAGCAGTCAGAGAAATGTGTTGGTCTCCAGTCTTCTGTGGTGGACTGGAGTCTGACGAGCTCTCCTCAAGGTGCTGCACTACATCAGTCAGCTCTGTTTCCTTGACAATAAATATCGTCTTTAGATGAAAGCTGATGACTGCATGACTCAGCCCTGACGTGTGAGAGTTGAAACTTCCTCTCAGCTGTCAATCAAACCTTTCTATACCCTGATGTTATTGCACGGGGTAGGTTGTTACTGGGAAAAGCTTTCTTACAAAACTGGATGTAGGCATTAGTCTTAAATACATTTTCTACATTTCAGATTGTTGCTTGTCTAAGCTGTATTGTTCTTTCTGTGCCAAACATAGAATCATGCGGATAGAGAGAGGTAGGAGAAGGATGAGCTGCAACAAGAGCTGACACAACTCGGGTAGACTCCCCTCTGGGTCTACTTCACTGCAATACATCGGAGGCGTGTCCCCTGACCGTTACCCTTTATTACATTTGTAGGAGTCATTTTTAATATCCAGTATAATTGCAATATGCAATGGATAAGGTTTATTTTCATCGATTACACTTTCATGTTGGAAAAGTAGAGTCACGTGACAAAAATCTGTCATTTCTGGTGGCGCTGATCCTGTCCGCATGCAGAAGCAATTGTCATCGCCATGTTTTGCTCCAACCTGCTTCAAACGGACTTTTTATGAAAAAGGGCGAAGTAACATGGGGAGGAAATGTGATCGACAGAAGGCTGAGAACAAACGTTTATCTTGTTGCAGTGTTTCCCAGGCGATTAATGTCTGTCGGCAGGCGTGTGTGAGAATACTGGCAATTCTGTGCTTCACGGCGACTGACTGGGAAAACAGGCTCCCCGTCAAACTGTCATTAATCTGGAGGCAAAAAGCAAGTTTTCTTGGTCAGCAGCTCCTGGAATCACTCCCACCTCGGCACCCAGGCAGGTCTGACAGTCCGGGCCTCCGTCACTAGAGAACAATCCATTGATTGTCTTGTCCCCGGGCTTTGCTCACTTTGTACAAAGATGTCGCTTGTCTCTGATGCACAGATGTATAGAGTCGGTTTTCTTAACCTACAGGTTCTGGATAGTTTTGTTTGTTTGTTGTTTGTGTGTTTGTCTTTGCTTTTGTGAGGTGATGCGCAGTCGTCATCTCCACCCCCGGCTCCACATTCGACATCGATAACAACCTCACTTATCATTGATTTACTGAAGACATTTTTAACATTTGTCTTGCAGCAGTCATTCAATAGCCACTCAGCGACTATCTGTTAGAAAGAACATTGTAATAAAACTATTAAAATGAATAAATTTTTTATCAATAAAATGGTCCATGTGCCCGAAATTCACAAAAATGTTCAATGACATCCGTTCATTCATCCTTTGAAAAACGGTTTTGCTGGTCCGCCAGTGATGGTCGTCAGGGAGAGCGACTGGACAGACTGCATCCACTCGCCACTCAGGTCCTCCGTGTAAATTCTGTCACGTTTGCTACTTGGTGTCGACCTCCCTTCAAGTAACCCTGGAGAACGGCCTCGGGCAGAATGTCGTGCCAGGTCACGTGGTCAAACTAGACCAGCCTGGTCGGCTTGACTATTGCAAGAAGTGGGTTTTGAGGTCCTGCGGGGTGGCATCCGTGCTGAACGCACTGTCATTGCTTTGCGCTTCATGTCCGATATTCTGACCAGCCTCAAGCCTTTTTCTCTGATGTCTGGATTCTCCTCTTTGCATTCGCAAGCAGACTCACATCCGTGCTGTAAGATGGACAGTACGAGGGACTTACTATTATTTATTATTATTTGTAATGCACAGATACAGGCACTAAATGTAGAGCAATGGATGAAGGTATGAAGGATACTGTCAACAGTTGGAGCCGTACTTGATGTAACCATGTAATACATGCCAGACAGTATTGCCAGGGAGTGAAGGATAGATTTCAGGGATAGTACTTTGTGAACAGATATGTTTTCAGAGAGCGTGTGAATGTCGCCTTGGAGTCCGAGTGGCGAATGAGATGTGGAAGAGAGTTCCACTGCTCAGGAGGAGGTCCGGTGTCCGTGTGTGACTGTCTTTGTGGGAGGGAGGATAGAATGTGGGGGTCTGATCAGGAGCAAAGGTTTCGGGCAAGAGTGTGGACAGACAATGTTTCAATAAGTAGTGGGGGGAGGAGGTTTCAAAGAATCCATGGCACAGAGTTATGAGCTTGAAGTCTATTCCATCTTTAATTGGTTGCCAGTGAAGACAATGAAGAAGTGGTGCAACATGTTCACATTTGCAAGTTCGGAAAACGAGACGAGCAGCTGAGTTGTGGACTTTCTGAAGCCTGTGGATGAGATACTGTGGACAGCCAGCAAGAAGAGAGTTGCAGTAGTCTAGTTTAGACAGAACAAGTGAGTAGACGAGAACTTTGGTGGTTGAGATGGACAGAGTATGGTGAATGGTGTGTCTGGGTTGATCATGTGATTGAGTGCGACAAGGATAACCTTTCTCAATGATGAGCATTGCATTACATAAAGGAAGTAGATGGAACTTACTTTCCGTCTTTGTGCGACCTGTGGCAAACCGAGACCTTTGGGTGTCTATTTATGGCTAGCCAAGACCAATGTTGTGCTGATGCAAAAGAAAATCACAGAAAACCATGCAACCCACGGAAACTCACACAACCGCCATTTCTCCCCCAAGCCGCCTACAAACGAGCGAGAAAATCACGAGGACTTTGACGTCACGTGATTTACTTGTCATCTGGAGCCAGCTGTGCACCGCTGCTTGGAGACTCAGACCTACTTATAAACTCAAGTGTTCATATTAGCAATTTAAATGACTGCTAGTAGTGATAGCCATGCAGCTAGCGGCTACTTGGTGCTGAGCACTCGCTCGACGAAAGCTTCTGTTTGATTTATCACAGGAATGGCGAAAACTAACTGGAGCAGATGCCATGAAGATATTTAATGACTGCTGGAAACCACAAATAAAAAATTACATCTTGAAGAAAATGAAATTATTTTAGTCCCGTAGATTTTAGTAATTTTCTGTCTGGTTGGGTTCTTTGTTGACCTTCCAAGTTGGACTACCGGCATTGTCCAGAAGCGTGGAGGACATGAGCATGCCGGTACCCACGGCACCCAAGGCCGTATACAATAGTGACCATTGAGGGTAAGGGGGTTGGTGAGTGACTCACAGTGTCTACGACATTGCTCAAACTCATTTCACGTAGCACTACGCCACTCTCGTCTCAGGCTCACGTAGTTTTACGTCGTCGCTCGCGGCGAGAACTCATTTCACGTAGCACTACGCCACTCGCGGCCAAAACTCATTACTGCGCGGGCGATGGGCTGCAGTGTCCGGCAATAAAAGGTCGCCGCCTGCCTGTAATGGTGTCGGTGGTGAGGAAGGAAACTCGTTATTCCGACAGCGTGAAGCCGGCCCTGTGAGGTGGGTATTAACATTCAATTAACCCCTTCTCTCCACACATAGTTGCCCACCAGGACGTTGTAGTCTTGGCGGGCCAGGCTTTCATCGCCCTCAACATTACAAAGCTCGTCGAACGCCTGGTAAATGATGAGTGCGTGGGACTCACGATTTGATGCACATAATGTGTGCACAGGACCTTCCTGGAGTTCTGTCTTCATGGTCGCAATGAGAGACGGTCTGTTTCTTCATCGTCACAGATAATAATGTCGCTGTCGTGGTCTTTGACGATCTTTGATGGAATGGTGGGGCTGGAATGTATTTACATAATGGTAGAGTGTGCTGCAGGACTGTGAGTAGTGTGTTTATCGGTGTGTGTGTGTGAGTTAGTGTGTTCCATGGTCGGGATGTTGAGACCGTGGGAGAAAAAGATGCCAAGAAACAAACAAATAAAATGTCCGTTCTTCTTTGCTCATTTGAAATCACCATTTCTTTTTACTTTTTACCCAGACTGCTTGCACACACACACACACTCTCTGACGCATGAACACTTAGACAAACTGAAACTAGAATGCACACACACAGCTTAAGTATTTATTATTATATATTATATATAGTTTCACGAACACGGCTTCAGTTCTCAGCAAAATGTGTTTTGTGTGTTTGTCACGCCAGGAGTGGCTCATCATTCCAAAGGCAAGTGCTGTAACACATTCTCCTCAAGCAAAACACCAGCACTGCACGTGTGACAACGCATTGACAGTCATTGCACATCGCAGTCGCCTCTAGTTGCCATGGAAACTAGACAGACCCTAGATTGAAGCTTTTCACATTTATTTCTGCGACTGGCATTATGCGCGATTCCCGCTCACCAACTGGTCAAGTGCTTAAAATAAAATGCTCGTCTGCCTCTGACCTCATCCTCTGACTGAAAGGTAGTTGAAGCATCCTGTGTGGAGCCAGGGCCAGCCAGCGGGTGTGCCATCTGCCAGATGGGGAGGGAATGGGGTGGGGGATATATAGGAATACTAACAGCAGACCCCCCTGGCTACCCTTTCAGTTCATTACTTGTGATGTTGCAATGGAAAATCTCGTTGATAGTTCTGACAGACTTTACATTGAATTATAACATGTCTACATTTTCTTTATAAAACATGTTATCAAAAGCCAGCCCGTTCAGTTTGTAGCTAAAGGGTTAAAGAAAGAATCAAGAGAGAAGCGATCAACAGGTCTGAACTGTCATGTCCTGGGAGTGTCATATTGTGTGTCATAGTGTGTCAGTGTGACACTACATGGTGTATAGTAGTGTACACACCACAGGGGCTGACTCTCCACATTTCTACAAAATATTGGCAGTTTGGGTTACTACTTGACTAAAGTTATTCAGCTTTTGGCCTCACCCACGTATCGTAAGAACAGTAAATGTAGACTTTGTCGCAATATCCTCCATCATGTAAACAGTTATTTCAGTTATCATGTGATACTTTTACCGCACTCCAGGTGTGTATCGCGTAGATCCTTGCTCTCCCGAATAATCTCACCTAGATAACCTAACTAGTACATTGAGGAGGGCTGAGGTGTTGCCTGCGATGTCAAGGTTTCCGTCCAGACTCTAATGAACAGACGATGTGAACTGTTTCCTACAACTATTACTAGGTAGCTTGAGCGCTGTGAGCCTTCGTAATCTCCAGTCTCACCTGCTGATACCTATCCTGACAAGTGTTCCACAGTTGCCATGGCAACAGCTGCTAATTGTGACTGCAGTCTTCCTCCTTCACAAAGTCCGTCAAGGACCTCAGACCCCGCGCGGCTCACACCGAGGACCGAGCAGAATCCACCAGTCTGGAAAAACTCATATTTTCCTTCAAAATTAACGAGAGGATTGCATTGAGCTGCACTTTGAAGTTTCCTTGGTGCGTAATTCCTGGACAGGGGGCTGCAGCTGCTGGTAACGGAGACAGTTTCTACACGCACACTGTCTTTGAAAACATCTTTCTTATTTTACTCCTCTCTTGTCTCTTCCGTCCATCGCGTGTGTGTAATCCAGTGATGATGCCAACATATGTCGGCCTTACTGCTGAGGCTGCCTCTGACAAATAAAGACAGAAAACTAGGAAATCAATGAAAGAAAGAAAAGTAAAAATTTGCCTACAGCACCTGGTGTTCCCAGGCGGTCACCCATCCAAGTACTAACCAGGCCCGACGTTGCTTAACTTCGGTGATCGGACGAGAACCGGTGTGTTCAACGTGGTATGGCCGTAGGCGAGGGTTGACAGTCTAGAACATTGTATAAAACAACTGTACACTCACTAACAGAGACCAGCAAAGGTTCTACGTGTGCCCACAGAACTTTACGTGTGCCAACTCTACGAGACAACCTCCAGAGCTAAGATACTCAGTTGGTGAGCCCGTGCGACCAACGCAGACAACAACACCAGACACCTGCTCCACCCCGAGCAACACACCTCATACTGATGTATGTTCAATGGAAACAACAAAATTTAACCCGCTCACCAAGGAACCCCCAAGGCAACTCCCCATCTGCACGACCCACGGAGGGAGCCAGGCCAAAGGGAACAGCTTAGTCAGACAGCTTTGGACGTTGTCCACAAGTGGACATGTGGTCACATGACAAACAGACCCAGGCCTTGTTGGCTGAAGACAAAGTGTCATGGCAATAAGACCCTGTAAAGTTTGTGTCAAAAACTGTGCCACGAAAAGACTCTCTCACGATTCCAGAGATGATCGATGGAGGATTACCAGGCATTAGCCTCCTACCGCAGAGTGCAACCAAAGAGCAGAAAATCACGGCTAACAAAATGGGATGCGATCATCTGCCGGGTTAGAGTGAAGGAAGAAGTTTTCTTATCGAGCGATCGAGCGTAAACAAAAAGAGGAGA